>NC_139614.1:22675920-22945920 GCF_964270895.1 Podarcis filfolensis | reverse complement strand
TCAAACTTTTATTTTATTTTATTAAAAGAATGTACTGTTCTGCTTCGGCATTTTGTGCCTACTCTCGAGTCTCTCATTTGATGGGCATCTTCGAAAGATCAGAAGAGAGATCTTTGTCCATAATCAGCTGGATAGCTGCCTGTCAGCATGGGGGTGATTTAAAAGAGACATGTTACCAAGGCTATTTTTCCTACTACTCCTACTTACCATCGCGGTTCCGGTCATTTTCCTTTCTATGATTTAACCTAAGTAGCCTTGCTAATTAACCCATTTATTGAAAAGTTCCCTCCTCCCACCACGTATTCTTCTTCTTCTTGTCACCACTATTATTATTATTAGCAAGTTAGCATAGAAATACATAATTTAACGGCACAGAAGCTGGACTGGAGAAGAGTTTAAATATCCCCTGTGCCACACCATCTCAGATGCAACTCAGAGCACTGATAGCTCTCCTTATACCAGAACAGAGGATGAGCACCCAACCTGAAGCCACAGGGATGCTGGTGGAGTTTGGGATGTCTTTGGCATGCAAATGAATCATCATTCCCCTTTCGGCTATGTGGGTAAGGCAGGCTAGCGGCCTTCATTAGAATTCAGTATCATACTGCTTTTCTAATGTTCATCTTCCAGTTGTGTGGGAAACACAGGGAGGGGAAACTGCTTCTACTACTATTACAGTCAACATGATATCCTAATTCTGAATTCATTCATTCATTCATTCCCCTTAAAGGGAATTATTACATTTTCAAAATGTGCTGCTCTCGAAGTCCTAAAGCAATGCAAATCCACTTCCTTCCCGTATTGATGAATTAAAAGCAAGCTTATGCCCAGCTTAGAACTGCAGAGAGCACTTTTAATTTTTGTTTCAAAAGAACAGATTGTGTGAAACCTTTGAGCTCGTTCTGCTCTGAAAGTAATAATGCACTAAGCAAACAATAGTATCAGGTAAGGGTGTGTGTGTGTGTGCGAGAGAGAGAGAGAGAGAGAGAGAGAGAGAGAGAGAGAGAGAATGAATATCCAGAAATAACTCAGAAGAACATTAGGTGCCCTTCCTCTTTTGTCTGATGAAAAGTCTAATGGAAATAAAGCTAGCAAGAAAAATTGGGGCAGGATTACTACTTGTGCCTATTTTATTAAGCCAGGAAAAAGTTAACTAATATTTGTATGAAAAATGCAATTTTAGTATGATAATCAGATGTTTGCACAGTCAGGACATTGTGACTAAATCATTTTTTCAGAGTGCTGATGTGCAGGGATTTATCTGCGAGGCGGAGGTGCAGGTTCACTCACGCTGAAGGCTGGACTCAAGAAACTACCAGATCTGTACTTTGATTTACTTGCAGAAAGACAACAAACCTCTTCTAAGACAAGTGACCTGAAGTGGAAATAGCACATAAGCATTGCAGATCTCAATATTTAACCAAATGCCTAGTTTATGTCCCAAGCGTGTTCTGCTGTTGTGTTCACAGCGAGAAAGCAATTGAGTCTGAGACATTATTAGGTTTTCTAAGAAAGAAGCCTCCCTTGTTCATATAATCCAAAGTTATACACCAGCCTTTTAGGCATATCTTTTATATAGGCTCAGTGTTATTTGATAGGTTATTATTGCAAAAATGGCAGCTTAATTGAAAAGTTAAAACTTCTCTAAAGTGATATTCACTTAAGGCTATTAAGTCAATCTGAAGTATTTATGTGGTGGCTAAAAACTGTGTTTCTCTTACAGTCTTTTAAAATTCTCTTAGCTGGGAGATGGAGCTTACGTTTTGTTAAATTAAGCTCCCAAAGATAGCAGATCCCTTCTTTATCTAAAGCGCACCAGGCAAAGAGAAAGAGAGAAAAAAAAATGTAACTCTCAGTGCCTAAACAAAACAATATTTCTGTAAAATCAGTTGTGGAGAAATGCTCCATTATACCATGTGGTGAATAGCATGGTAACACTACAGATAGTACAATATTAATCTTTAAAATTAAGACCACAAAGTAGGCTGTAATGCTGCTTCTGTCTAAGGATACTTCTACTGCAATTAAGTAATCAATATGGAGTATTTATTGCTAAAAGCCCAAGCATGAAGAGAAACACGGAAAAGGCACACTTTAAACCAAGGGTAGGGAACCTTTTTTCAGCTCAAGGATTTCCTTCCCTTCCGGCCAAACTTCTGTGTGGGGCCAAGGGCAAAAGAAGATGCTATAACTAATATTATACCTTTGTGAAGCATCCTAGTTCCACACAGTCGTGCACCCCTCTCTAGGCAAACAAGGGACGCGGGTGGCGCTGTGGTCTAAACCACTGAGCCTCTTGGGCTTCCCGATTGGAAGGTTGAGGGTTCAAATCCACATGACGGGGTGAGCTCCCATTGCTCTGTCCCAGCTCCTGCCAACCTAGCAGTTCGAAAGCATGTCAAAGTGCAAGTAGATAAATAGGTACCGCTGTGGCAGAAAGGTAAACAGTGTTTCCGTACACTCTGGTTTCCGTCGCGGTGTCTCGTTGCGTCAGAAGCAGTTTAGTCATGCTGGTCACATGATCCGGAAAGCTGTCTGTTAGGTCCCCCACATCCCTACTTTAAACCACGCCTGCTTGGCCATTCTCAAGAATGTCCTTTATTTCCCCACCCAGATTAATTCACATATATTCCTCTGATTGCATCCCTAACTGTCCTACAAACCAGTCTGTCCTTACACCCAGCCTGAGGAACTGCACAGCCTTTTCTGAAAGACTCTTAGCTTGTAGTTTGGCATAGGTTTCCGTCTGTGGTGACCAAAGTAGTGCCGTAACTCAAAATATTACAGCTCTCAAGTCCATCACAGCTGTATGTTACACTTGGTCTTGTAGTTACTGTCATTGTTTACAGGAGAGACAGTTATTCTCAATGCATAGATTTCAGTATAAGATCATTGAGAACTGCTTTAAACTCAGGTGGAAAAAAGAGAGTTCTTTAAAGGACCATCTACAAAGATAAAGGATAGGCCAAAATATATATTAAATGTAGCAGCAGTTGCATGTGTCAGTGCGTGCGCGAGACAGAAATCCAGAATTATGACTGGGAATATGAAATCTCCTCCTCCCTCCCCTGCCCCAGTTAAAAGGAGAAGGATATCCTGAGAGATGCTTAATGTACAAGACAATGAGCAGAGTATAATTCCATTACTGTAAAGCAGAATGGTGACCATTCCAAACTCTTCTCAGAAAAAGACATTTGCAGAGTGGCATTGTTATGGAAGTTTGGACATGGTCTGGCACTTGCAGCGATGAAGACTAGAGATGAAGAAACTCCTCCTCTCCCCACTTCCACACCCCATTCTTCTTTTCCCCCCAGGAATACACAGGCACACACAAAAGCAGGCCTGTGTATTCCCTTACATGTGAATGCACCCATCTCCTGTCTACCTGTCAGCATCAGCATGGCCATAATGTTCAGATATGCTTAAGGAGAAAATGGTGGCTGTAAGTGAAAGGAAGGGAGGCAGCCCCCCCCGACTATATATTCATTGTTTCCCAGAAGACTCCCCTGATCAAGTTTCCGGCCACATGCACACTGTACATTTAAAGCACTAATGAATTCTGGGAGCTGTAGTTTGTTAAGGGTGCCGAGAGTTGCTGTGAGACCCTTATTCTGCTTCCACAGCTACAATTCTCAAAGGGATTTAACCATCAATCCCTTGTTATAGTGAACCGTGGGAATTGTAGCTCTGTGAGGGGAATAGGGGTCTCCTAGCAACTCTCAGCAAACTACAGTTCTCATAAAAAAATTTGGGGGGTGCCATGGCGATTTAAAATGGTATCATAGCACTGTAAGTGTAAACTGCTTGTTTTCCTTAAGGTACACCTACGTGGCAGCAGCCTGCACATAGCTGAAAGCATAGGAAGTATTCATAGAAAGCCTCACATGAAGACTTGTTAGCTAGAGAGAGAGCGGAATCTGCCAAGTTTGTTTTCCGTCTGTTTCTCGTTTTCCAAGTCTCAAATTCGGTTCTGCCCATTTCCACATCAGCTTGTGATTTTTTTAAAAAGTCCTTACCGAAATTCATCAACGTTTTAGTACAAATCACAGTTTAGGTATGTGGTTTTCATGGCAATATATGAAAAAAATGATACATGAATTACCTGAGTGGAGAACGGCATTGTAAAATTTGGAGAAGTGCAAATTTCAAAGGGTAGCTGAATTTCGCTTCATGTATTGTTTTGGGAAGTACAAATTAGGTAAGTATGAGTTAAAATATGATCTGAATCTCCACCCCACCCCTACTGTCTTTTATGAATAAAGGGGAAGGAGGCAATGCTAATGGTTCATTGGATTCTAAAACATGGATGTAATATAGCTGGTATCCAATAGGTTCATTGAACTGGAGCAATGGACTAGAAGGGAATGGACTAACTCAAGGGTGACAATGCTGAGATGTTGTTGGTGTGAAGCCCAGTAGAGGGATGGTGTTACGTAGGCCCTTGAGATACTCTTAACCAACATGCTTACAGTCTTGGGGTGCCTTTAGATCCATCTTTGCTTCTGGATTCTCAGTTGACACCATTGACAAGGAGAGGCATTATTTAGATCTGTCCATTGTGTACATTATGCAACCCTTTCTCTCAGCCTAAATTCCTCATGTGTAAATGAATCTACTACTTACTCCCCCCCCCAACCACCACTCAGGGGCTGTTGTCAAAGGCAAATGTAATGGTTGGAGAGACATATAAATGAAGGTCATCCCACTCAAGGATTGTGATACCCTGAATATTATTGTTTAGCTCTGGCTGGGTCCTTCTACAGATATCCTGGTGCATATTTAGGATATGTGTGATATTTAGGAAATGCTTTTGCCAAACTAAATGAGCCCTGATGACAGAAAAACAGCAGACAGTCTTGGAATGGTTAGTCCTCTTTGTAGATTAATTATGAACTTGGGAGGTCCATAAAGATCAACTTCCAAAGGAAGTGATGGATTTTGTACACATACGAGAAAATACAGCGGGAACTGAAATGTTGTGATCCTTCCCGCACAGATTGCATCTGTGTATTCAAAGAAGTGTGTATGCACACCAAAGCTTATACCCAGAACAAACTTAGTTGGTCTCTAAGATGCTACTGGACAATTTTTTTATTTTTTTATATATTTCGACTGCGTCAGACCAACATGGCTAACTACCTGATTGCAGACATTGGTTGGATATGTAGAAAGAGCTTATGCAGACGTCAATTGCCCCGTACTCTCCAACAGACAGAGAGAACTCAAGCAATGTGCCAATGACCCTGCCTCCTCCACTGGAATGAACAATGAAGAATCAGTGGATGGGTCAGTTGTAGCCAGATGTTGGAACTCTGGTGTGTTCAAGCATGGCTTCAGTTCGATCAATATGTATTTGACAAAACTTACATGAAACACATCTCAAGCCGAGTTTATCTGACACTGATCACTTCGCTTCATTGACCCATTCTTAAATAATTGGTGTCTACACCTGGAAGCAGCTTGTTTCAAATACACAGAAGATGGTCCCAGCGTTGCTGTGAGCTCCAGCATGCATATCTAGAATGTTTACATATGTCTGATGTGCAACCAGGAAACTACACAAGGGAAAGAGATTAGAATTCAACTGAAACTCTCCAAACCTTGAATGTTTGAAGTGGGAATTAAAAATCTGCAGCGTGTATCCAAAGTTTCCATCTGGATAAGAGAGGTATCTAATATGAAAGAGATCTTCTCCACGCAGATGGATACCAGCCATGGACTTCTTATCGCTCAGAAAGTAGTCCATATTCTACCAGACACAAATGATTTCTATCACAGAAGGACTGCTGGACACACACATTCAAATTCTGCAGGTTCATAATTTTCAGTGAAGGCTGTTCTGTGAAATACATGGGTGAGCATTCAATTCACAAACTCTGCTTAGAGCTAGTGAAACTTCGGACATGAATTTTGGTGTTTTAAGCATACCTAAACTTTGGATGTTTAGTTCCAATGAAATGAGCACTCCGGTGCAGTTAGTTTTGTACCTGGATCTGATGTACTGTATTCTTTCCATTTGTTCTACTGATGATTTGATTCTTAAGATTTTAATCGCTGAAACATTATGTTGGTCGCATTTGAATCTTTACTGTAAGCTACTTTGAACAGATTGTTGTAAAAACAGGATATAAATTACCAAATGAATATTATAGCACCCAAACTACTCAACCTAATTAGCTATAACTGAAATAGACCAGACATTTTTATGTAATTAAAGGAGATACATATTTTTTCTAGGACTGCCATAATGATAGACTGTTACTCTAAGGAAACGTTGTTGAGATCTTTTGCGATATTCTACCTGTTTTCATTCCTGCACACTTTCTGCACTCTGCACAGAAAGGACATCACACTTTTGGAAATCATGAATATAAATCATGAATGCACTGTTTGTGAATGTGCAGGGAACAGCTTGCACCATTTTTTATAAGCTTCCATATATTTAAAAACTTTGATCGTCACAATGAATGATATATATAGAAGCAGTTTAATGGTACAGTATAAATTCAAGAAATATACAGTTTTTAATAAATACCACTGTTTAATGAAGTATGGCTCCTCTGTTTCATATAACTATAGCCTGCTAGGAGTCCACAGAAATTTGATGGATGGGGGCCTTCCGTGTAGATTTGATCAGCGTTCTACAATATACCAGCGCCCATCTGCTGGTGTTCTTACAGATGGAACTTCATTAATGATTTCCCTATTCCAAACTTCCAGTTTCTAACTAGTATTTAATACAGAGCAGGCCAATGTGAAGCAGTCTGCCTACTTAAGTATGCAGCAAAATACATTCCCCCCCCCTCCATTCCCTATGACTTTCTGCTTCACTGTGGTGAACGGATTCCGGGAAACTTCTCTATGTGACTGCAAAACTGACTACGCAGACACTGACATTCATATTACACATACAAAAACAAGAACAACACTTGATTGTCTTAATAAGTCGAGCGTCATTTCTATAGAAGTAGGGTTGCCACACTTCAAACAGTGGCAAAGTTGTTGAGCTATTTTTATATGGAATCAGCAAAAATGGCACTGCTGACATGGGCTGCCATACATCCAGATTTTCCCAGACATTTGTCCAATATCTGCCCAGGCACTGCTGCCGACTGCAGTATTCCGGACATATGGCAACTCTAATAGAACATAGGCCTTGTTTTGAATAAGACCAGCCTTTCCAGCTTGATGTCCTCTAGGCATTTTGAACTACAGCTCCCATCAAACGCAGCCAGCATTGCCACTGGTCAGGGATGATGGCAGTACTGGTGTACGGTCAGTAGACTAAGGGGACTAGGCTAGACCCCTAAATGTTCCCCTGGCGCCTCCTTCTGCCTGGCTTATGGAGGGAAGCGATGCTCATGCACATAATGTCACACATGTGCCCCCCTTTCCATTGCCTCGCAAGCTGGTGGCTCTGGCCCTAATTGCTCCCCTACAAAAAAATTCACCACATGCCACCAGAAGGGAGTTATAGGCTAAAACATTAGAAGGGGTCAGGTTAGAGATGGCCATGGGCATAGCCAGAGGGGGGCAGGGGAGCAGCTGCTACCCCTCTAAATCAAGTAAATAAATAAAAAATACTTATCTGACCAATTGTATCACAATTCTGCCCCTGCCCAACAAAAGTCCTGCCTCCCCCAACATAAATCCTATGGAGATGGCTGAATTTGAAATAAACTTCTTCCAAGAAGAAAATGATGCACACTAGTAGAAAAGAATCTGTTTTTATTCTGAATCTGAAACTCAATTGCCTCTAATGGAAAGAATGCTAATCCAGGATCCAGCTAGAGAAGAGCATTTTCGTAGGTTTCCTTAAAAGATGAATTTGTGGTGACATCTTAAGGTCAATGTTGTCTTCTCTAGGCTAAGCATTTATGCCACGTCTCATAGGTTCGCTCCTGCCTCATTTTTGTTTTTGTTTACCAGCACAGAGACCTTGTGTGTGATGGTTTTAAACAATCCTACTCTCGAGAAGCTATGAAACATTTACTTGATGCTCAGGGAGAGATTACCTTCAATATCTCCAGAAATTTTATCCACCTTATCCTTGGGATGGCTCAAGTTTAAGTTAGTTGAACTTGGGTCCCACTGAAATAGCTACTTAGGACTCATTTCCTGTTGATTTCAGTGAGACCTGAGTGCAATTCACCAACTTTCCTAACCTGTACACACTCACTTGGGTGTACATCCCATTTGAATGTACTTCTGATTAGACATTTATGTGTGGTATTGCACTACTAGTCTTAAGAAAGGTTGTCCACTGCTATTGACCCCATCACTGTGAAGCCCAAGATCTAGAGATCTATGCAACAGTGTGTGCTCTCTTTGTTCATCCTATGTACACTTACCTGGGACTATGCATCACTCAACTAAAGGTGACTTGCTTACGTGAGTAAACGTGCACAGGATTAGGCAGCAAGTATCACAGCAGCTAGGGTGGCACTGTGGGTTAAACCACAGAGCCTAGGACTTGCCGATCAGAAGGTTGGTGGTTCGAATCCCTATGACGGGGTGAGCTCCCATTGCTCGGTCCCTGCTCCTGCCAACCTAGCAGTTCAAAAGCACGTCAAAGTGCAAGTAGATAAACAGGTACCGCTCCGGCAGGAAGGTAAACAGTGTTTCCGTGCGCTGCTCTGGTTTGCCAGAAGCGGCTTAGTCATGCTGGCCACATGACCCAGAAGCTGTACACCGGCTCCCTCGGCCAATAAAGTGAGATGAGCACTGCAACCCTAGAGTCGGTCATGACTGGACGTAATGGTCAGGGGTCCCTTTAGCTTTACTATCACAGCAGCTATAGGCTAATTCAGCCACTGGTTTTATTTATATCCCATTTCACCCCAGTAAACAGTATGTGCTTGAAGTTATTCACATAATTCCAGTTTATTTCTCTAATCAGAACTAGTGTCCGAAAGATCCGCATTTTCTGATTCTGAACTTCTTTGTACAGGTAATTTTGTCCCTCAACTCTGTGTTATTTCACTTGATGCAGGAGATGAGGAGAATCTGAGACAAGTGAGCAGCAAGAAGAATCCAAGGAGCAAAATGCCAGGCATACTCATAAAGTGGACCAAAATACCCGGGTCTTTTGTGTCAGGCCCCAGATCTCTGTCCCTTTCCCCTATTTTCTTAAAAAGCTTTTGTGGCTATATGCACTGCCGGGTGCAGTGCTGATGAGACCCCCCACCCAACATCTTAACTGAGTCAGTGGCACATATATTAGCACATGCAAATGTTATGTAAATTCATGTCATGGGCCCGTGCCCACAGCTCTTTAAGCACCCAGCACCTCCCCAGCGCCGCAGCAAGTTGCAAGTGCTTTTCCATAATCACGATCCAAGAGTGTTGCTTGTTTAACAATCCAGTCAAATGCAGCTGCAATTCTATCATCGCTAACATTAATCTATACTTGAATCTGGGATCTTAAAGAGATTTATAGTACAATGAACTGTCTGCAACAGTATTATTATTATTAAATCTGCTGCAAGAAGTGTTCCACTAATCCTTCTGAAAAAGAAAATATTTCACTTTAAAAAAAAAAATCCCCACATTTCCCCACATATATATAGCATGTTTACTTGCAAGTAAGCCTCACTGTGTTCCAAGTGTGTGTGCAGGATTATATGAGAACTAGTACATAGTACTGAGCTATTTCATTTCACACGAGAACCATTTAACATGCCATTCCCTCACCGGTCACTAACAACAGGGCCCTGTTCCTGAGATTATAATGTATGGTACCTATAATCACTAACCATCTTTTTACAGGGAGATTGGGTCAAGGCTGAAACACAGAGGAGAAGATTTGCACCTCCACTATTGCCAATCCCTGAGTTTAACAGCAGGTGTCATGTCTGCACAGGTTTTTGTCGCACGGTAGAACACAGCAGTGGAATTGTTCCCCGTGGCAATTCGTTTTTAGCGTGCAAACGTGGCAATGTCTGCTCTCACAGCCCTGGCCATGCGAAAGGCAGATACCATTAAACGAGAGGCAAAGAAGTCTTTAGAGCGGAGGGGCTCTGGAGCATGTAAGCGCACAACCAAGTGAATTACTTCAGGCGGTGTATATGAAATCATTATATAAGGTGGCATGGCTACATCACGGCGGCACTGCAGTTGAAGGCATTTGTATTACCCTTACTCCTCTGAATAAATTCAGATGACAGCTCCATTTCATTTCTTCATTCACTTTGGAGGCCAGATGGCATTAGAATCATTTACTTCACCTTGTTGTGTTTAATTACTACAATCAACACACTATTTTCCAAATTAATCATAACAAAGTAATTTCATTAGTAACACAGCAGGCTGTTGAATTATTAGCATCATAACAGTTTGCAAACAATTAAACTTTATTTGAACCTTAAAAATTTGCAGCGTGGAACATTATTGTAAGATCTAATGGCGGCAGAGTACAAACCCACAGTACAGAGCAAATAATCAAGCAAAATGCTGCATAAAATATGACTTACAAAACAGCTCTCTTAGTATTCCAAGGAACGCAAAGGAAATATAAGTAAACAATGAGAACAAAGCAATTAGCATATATTGCAATGTTTTCTTCTGTTTGAGACACATTAATGGGGGATTCTCCCATCCCCCCTAAAAAGGTTATGGTATTTGTCAAGATTTCAGAGCAAACATTTCACCCCTTTTATTTTGCAGGGTTATTCCAAGGCATGTCTACTTAAAAGGTGGGGATGCAATACCTTTGAAATATCTTCATTTGCAATGTGCTTGTGTGTTTGCTAAATATATCACTTTATACTGCATGGGGGGGAGGTTATGGAAATAATAAAACTGCTGCTGTCTATATTCTCCTATCAATAGGAAAAATTGTTTGAAGATCTGTCATTCATCAGCTGGCTAAGGACTCCCTCTCCTGGATTTACATGAAAAGGGGAAGGGAGTCCTCCAAATATTTTAAGTCGCAAAAGATTCATCTGAGCGTGATGGTGGGGGATGGGTTTTCCCAGAAGCCCAATATGCTGTGAAAGTCTACTGCCATCTACTGGCAAACATTGGCAATACAGAGAAGCCTATTTCTCCCCCTTCAGATCAGTGCTAAGCAGCACTGATGTAATTTCTGGTTTGTTTGACTAGCACTGCTTCTCGGGGATTTAAGCCAGCTCCTCCACTAACCTGAGGAAGCCTTTAGTCCTTTGGACTGGATTGGAAGACAGTGCTTTGGCTTGTAAAGCAGACATGTTTGAATGCTCCCCACCCAGCCCCCGGGGAGGAAAATCTCACAAACAAGAGAGTTGGATCCAGAAAAACAGTGCATGTTTACTTAGAAGTAAGCCCCTTTGAGTTCACTGTGGGACTTGCTCCCTCATATGTGAGTGCAGCAAAGCGTACCAAGTTAGTCACGTTTAGGTCTCAGTTAGGACCATTCGTTTTAGTGGGAACATTTTTTGCTTCTTTTTGGAACGATTCCGGAAGGGGGGGACTTTTTGCAAACATGTTCAGGAGCGACAGCGCACACGTCTTTTTCATGGTTTCGCAGGGGTTGCTCCCCCCCCCCAGCATGGCTCGCACTCTCAGTTGGCTTTATGACATGTCTCAGTGACATGTTGGTACATCATTACACAATCCCTCTATTACGCATATCCTGGTTTTCTGCGGATCATCTATAGGACTCACCGAGGAAATGTGAAGGCAACAGAACCAGAAAGAGGAAGAAAAGACAGTAATCTCCCCCCCTTCAAAAAAAAGAGGAAAAGCAAAGATTCACAATATTCAGGGTTGCTGGTGGGGATTGTTGTTGAAAACTCTACAAAGGCACTGAATCTGCTGCAAGGATATGTAAGAATGTATCACAGAAAGTGCAACATAAAGCATCTATAATCAAAGATTATAGATAATCAAAATACAGATGATAGATAGATAGATAGATAGATAGATATAATTTCACATCATATATAATTTGCTACCACAGTGTCATCGACTTTTGCATTTTAAAAGAATGTGAAAGTAATTTAAAATGTAAAATACCACTAAAGTAAAATGTCATTTAGGAAAAAGAAAGAAACCAGAGGAATATTTCACATCCAAGACTCTTTACTGTGTATAAAACGTAGAAGCTTAATTTTTGGAGATGTCTTCTGCGTCACTTGTGTTGAAATGAATGTGAGACAGTCCAGAATCTCTTGTAGATTTCCCTGACATTCATTTCAGCTGCAGCTGCTCAGGATACATATCCTGTGTGTGATGCCCGTTTTGCAAAAGTATAACAAATGACTGAACGCAACAGTTTTTAAAAATAACTCCAATGCAAAATAATTTGAGTCCTACGATAAGCAGAGATTTTCTTTAAAAAAAGTTTAGCTTAACTTATACATCAACACTCACAATAAACATTAAATATAAAAATACAGCATTAGAATCAATATGTAGAAGTGCAATATATTAGGGTTAATGCTCTTGCTAAAATCTAGGCACCTGCAGATTTGCATTGGCATACTTCTATGCCTGGCTTCCCGTAATTTGTAGAATCCACCTAATCAGAAAGAAAGAAAGAAAGAAAGAAAGAAAGAAAGAAAGAAAGAAAGAAAGAAAGAAAGAAGCCCACAGTTAATGTGTAAGAAAATACTCACACCACTTCAAAATGAATGGCAATCCTTGAATACTCTACACCTAACACCAGTGAATTAGTTTTCCCCATGGATGCGGATGAGCACACGCAAAACAGCACAAACCAATCAGGCAGACATGGGCCTTTTTTTCTATGATCAGTCACCACCGATCTAGACTACAAAAACTAAAGGTAAGAAGACGCAGACAGAATGCTGTGTTTGTTCTGCATCGTTTATCTGCAGCATTCAGAATTTAGAAGAAAAGATGGGGGCAGGGCCTTAATAAAATTCACAAGCCCCACCTTCCCCAATTTTACCCAGATTGTGCCCATTACAGACTTCTAAAAACCATAGATCAGGTCAGACACGAAAGGTAAGGGGGCTAGGTCACCTTGCTCTACTTATTTCCTCTAGGAACATAAATTCTGTCCATCCCTTGTATTGCTTGGCCAACAGTAGCCATCAATGGCAAGCTGGGAATCACCCTATAAAAGCTCTTGTGGCAACTATCCCACCAATGCAGAATAACTTCCCTACATGGGGCCATCTGATTGGCTGCATTTGCCGTATCACGGAGTGAAACCCAGAGCTGAATTAATTTAAAACGGCAGAGTCCAGGAATAATCGGGAGCTGTTTTGCCTTGGGATGATAATAATATAAAGAGGAGAAACATTCACAGACAAGTGGTATTTGCGATTTGAAGCAAGCCATGACCCCCAGGCAGCGTTAGCATTACTGGTGATGTAAAGAAATCCTAGGAAGCAGCACTTTCTGTTCTCTGAATGGCCTGAAACCCATTCATATAAGATCATTCTTATAATATGGCATTTGGACACATGCAAGCACCCTGACAGTATCATCATCATCAGGCTGTTGTGTATATGGAATGTGGCTAACAGAGCTTGCCATAATGGGAATCCTAAAGCAAAATAATAATAATTTTAAAAATCACTTTGACTGGATCACGCTCAGAATTTGCCTTAAAACAGTTTCATGGTGTATGCAGACATCTTGCTGAACTGAGAGAGCACCCTCACCAACTTGTTCAAACAAATGGTTTCTGCCTGCTGGTTTTGCTCAGGAAAAAGCAGTTCCGAGTGTCTGAAGCAGAACCACAAGTGTACAGCATTTGATGGGCTTTGTGTAGCAGCAGCAGCAGCACCCCTGGTGCCTTCCAGATATTTTGGACTACAACTCTCTTCACCCACAGCCAGGCCTGCAGCAGTAGATAGTTGCAGTCCAAAATATCTAAGCTACCACCTGATATCATAAAGCCCCCTTTCCCCCCTGTCCCATCCTGGAAGCAGTTTTGTGCTCCTGGGTATGATATTGTTACAACTAGTGTGAATAAAAATATTAACACTAGTTCCTTTGAGAAGAAGTGGGGAATAGAATTATGATCACCGTTATGGTTACCATTATTAGAATTAAAGTTCACTAAATTTACAGGTGATGCTTCTTCCTCTGTTTCAAAAGGGAACCTCTGTGGAAAATAAGGAGAAGGACAAGACTGGGTAGTGAATCAAGTGTTCATTTTACTGGTCTGTATCCCACTTATGTCGTGGCAGCAAGAGCCTCACCCTGCAGAAAGAAAATCCATTGTGACTCTTGCTTCAACATTACATCTGTAGGCACCCTCAAAAAATTGAGGCTGAAATATGGTGAGTCACCCGGGAAGGATGGTACGCATTGTGGAAGACTTATTTCCTCCCATTATACAATAGTTTATTTTATTTCACTTAAAACTACACTACGGGTCCATTTTTTATTTTGTTTTATTTGCTGCAGTCTTTATTAACAGAACTCCAGCGAAGATTCCTGGAAAAGAAATCTGTATGAAACAGAGAGCAAGGAACATATAAGCCATTACAGAAGATTGAATTAAAATGTACTTACCCGGGCCTCTCAAATATCATACATCTCCATTATGTAGGCTCTAGGCACCAAGCCAATGGTTCCTTTCATTTCTCCTACCCACCAGCCAAATCTACCGTACTCCTAATTGAAAACAATATGCAATATTAACCTTTAGTCTGATATAAATGCAATAGAGTTTTTGCATGTGACTCCTTAGGTTTCCTCCTTATATACAGTTACAAAAGCATGAATGGAAAATTAAAACATTAAGGAATTGCGTGTGTATGTGTTTCTGAAGCACTTGAAATGCAGTTAAGCAAAACAGGAAATTACATTTTTAAAGACTATCTGTTACTACGTCCTAGAGAGAGAGACAGCGAAAAAGAGAGACGAGAGAAATACTAACTACCTATAGCAAGCCAAAATTCACTCAATGAGCAATACAGAATGTGATTGTACTAATGCCTTGTTTTGTAGAGTTTGTATATACGTCTAGTTGTTGTTTTTAACAGTAATATCCAAACCATGCAGTCTTCATTGGCCTTATTTCATTCCTGGTTACCCACTTGGCTTTTCCTCAGTTAATGGTTCCCCTTGAACTTGCTGGTTTTGCCTGCTTTCCCCCCTCCCCCCCGCTAGTTTGAAGGAGAAATAAACCAACGATCTCTGGCTCAGCATTACGTCTAAATCATTTCACGCCAAACACATCACGATCTGGAGCGAAGGTTTGTTCTTGGCTTACTAACTGTGGTTTGAACAAAACATACTAAAAACCCAGGATTGGATGGACACAATACTAGCCAAGAGATCATGGTTTGTGTCTCCCACACTCAAACGGGGAGCAGCAAAGTGAGCAAGATCAGGAAATCATTAACTGTGGTTTACTGTATTGTGTGAACTGGGCCATTGTGTGCTTTGGTTTGGTATTATCACTGGTATACTACTTCTTCTTCTTCTTCTTCTTCTTCTTCTTCTTCTTCTTCTTCTTCTTCTTCTTTTGCATTACGGGTCATGAGGCTCATGGGGTGAATTCCCCTAGAGTCAGGGAGCCTTACTCTGCCTTCTTTTTACATTCTTTCATCCAAAACCATATCAACAGCTGACATTTGAAAACTAATACTTTATAATAAGGTATGGAGATCAGCTGGGAGCCATTCAGTAACGCAGCCTTGAGCCGTAAAGAACCTTGGTTAGTTAAGTTCACATATATGCCAAGTTAAGTTGACGTAGAGGGGCGATGCTCCCCTCACACAGCCTCTATCCCTTCTCAGAATTCACCATTGCTTTATGCGGAAAATTTTATCACAGTTCTCATATGCCTGACAGGTGACTAATGCATTTTGGTTTGGAATTTGCTTAGGCGTAGCGAGATAAATCTGGAACAAAACAAGTATATGATAGTTTAAGGAAATAATATTTTCCAAAAG
Organism: Podarcis filfolensis; assembly: GCF_964270895.1. Lineage (NCBI taxonomy): Eukaryota > Metazoa > Chordata > Lepidosauria > Squamata > Lacertidae > Podarcis > Podarcis filfolensis. The sequence continues at coordinate 22,930,060 of NC_139614.1, read as the reverse complement.
CAATACCAAGTAAGAGCATTGTGGGATCCAAATTTAATTTCTGTCCCTCTGAGGTAAATATTGTTAAGATCAATCCTAACAGCAGCTCAATAACTTCCAGCTGCTGAAATTGCCCCTTCGTACGCTGCGTGGAGCAGGCAGCAGTATGAAAACAGAGAGCTCATTCCAAAATCAGGCTGACAGTGACCACATGAGGGACGAGGAAAGCAGAAACACAGAGAGACTTTGATATAGGAGAGAGCGTCAACCTTCTGTTGCAAATGTAGAGAATTTCTGCAGAATAAAGCAAGCTGTTTTCTACCTGAATCTAAGCACTGGTGGCATTCTGATTGGATGCAATCAGATACGATGCAAATTTTATCTGTCCTTTTCTACAGATTATATGAAAAGGATCGAAATTATACCCAACCCTTACAGGGATTTCTTCAACAATCTGGTTCACTCATGCCATATATATTATCCCCAAAGCCCATATACTTCCCACCCCAACTCATCCATCTCTCACAAATGCACATCTCCCAGTCACTTCCACCCATGAGCCTGGATTGTGCTGTTCAAACAATCCAAACTACACCTTGCTTCCTGAAATATGCCACACTTTTTTTTCCATTTTCAAAGGGCTTCTCCTTAATTTATAATTTGACATTAACTGTTTAGTGTGAAAGCAGAGGAACTTCTTCTGCAGGATTTGTCAAGTCTGAATCTGTCAAGATATGGTCCTGATGCCTCTTTGTAAACTGAAAAATTTAGATGGGGCGGGGAGAGAATCAAAGAAATCAAGGCTATTAATGGCTACTCAGGTCGGTGGGTCGAGTCCAATGCTCGGATTCTGCTTTGGGGCTTCTTATGGCCATCTGGTTGGCCACTGTGGGAAGAGCATGTTGGAATAAATGGGCCATTGGCCTGAACCAGCAGGATCTTCCTTTGCTCTCAGATAAAAAGATGTATTCTGGCTAGGATGTGGCTATACAGGATGTTTTACGCGTTTTACACATGTGTAAGTGTATGTTGGTTGTGTGTGTGTGTGAGCCCACTCAGTAATACCCTAACATAAACAAGATGGCAGAGTTTTCATGATGGACGCAGTCTTTTATTTTACGCCTAACTTCACCTGGATGTTAAAAACAAATACGCTAAGCACGTTAATTTAACTGAGCACCTACAACGAGAAGCATGCCCAGGCTCTGCTTTGGAAGCCCTGCACCTTCAGGGGAACAAGAGAATTCCCAAGGGAGAAGTCGGATTTCCCCTTTGCCCACTGGAGTGAATGATGCTGGTTCATCAGCGCACACAGCAACCAGGCCAACGACTCTCCTGCTGCAGTTTCAAAACGATTGTTCTGGGGCCAAAACCCTTAAAGGCAAAGAGGAGCTTTGCCGCCTCACCAGGGGTTCAGATGTTCCAGCTGTGTGTGTGTGTTCAATAAACACATGTTTCATCCCACATTAGGCTGCTTAAATATACAATCCATGTCCCTGCAGACTTAAAGAGCGAGCAATCACTCACGGTGCCAGCCCTCACCTGTGCGGGAGGGAATGGTGCCAAGAAAGCTTTCCCAAAAAATAAGAGAAAGAAGGCAAAGTCGGGGGGGGGGGACCACTTTCTGAACACTAGCCGTAGAAATCGTTCATAGATGGGGCAGGGAGCAAAACAACGTGAGGTTTGCGGAAGGCTGCTTTAGTTAAGTGATCATTAAAGGCTTTTACGACTAATGGCAGAATTAGTCGTAATTCTAAATTAATTCTAAATTACAGAATGGAAATATCCCATGCAGACATTTCAGGAACTTGGAAATAACTTGGAAATAACACGTATTTTGCGGTGGGCGGGCAGAGAGAAAGCTACTTCAGAAGAATCCAATTAAATTAAATTTAAAACCAAATTTCTCCTCCTTTTTGAAAACAATTTCTAGCTGCTAGGAATATACAGTTTAATGCACTTGCGTGAAGCTAAACTTGAAGATGAAGTGGTTGGTGATGTAACAGTCTAGTAAGCTAATTTATGGATTGGCTGCAGACATCAGCCCAGGAAGAGGCAGAAGCCTGCAACCCAGATGCTTTTATTTTATCATTACTATTCTTGGTATGAGCCTCACGAGCAACATGAATCCCAATTAGAGCATTGGTAGTATAAGCAAGTAGGAATGAAAACACAGGCCCCGCTTGATTGGGAACGCCATATTTTAACCTTCGGCTGGAGTCGTTATTGCAGAGAGACCTCTTTCTAACCGGTTAATGTATTTACATCTCTCTCTTTTTTTAAAAGAGTGCTTCTGACTTTCATATGCACACAAAAACCAATTTGATCCTGCTCTTAGAGCTCTGTTACAGATACATTACTTACAAGTGACTCTAAAGGTAATTGATTTGGGCTACTCTGAGAGTCATATATGCTAGTTATTGAACTAGCATGCACATATGGAATAAAAAAGCCTTAACATTCACCTCCAGGGAAAATATAAGCATTAGGGCAATTCATATATTCTAGGTTCCTTGAAAACCAACAAGCTGCCATGCATTTTGATTCACGGCTTGGGGGTCCTGCGTAAGTGGGAAAGCACATACGCTTGTGCAAGACAGCCCCACCTTGTTCCCCTGTGCCACACATCCCCCTGTGAGGGTCTGTCACGGGCAAGGGAATGCAGTGATGGCGAGCCAGCAAAGCTGTGTTGCACAATCAGAGATCAGCTCAATCTACTCCATTATGAATGTTAAAATGATGTTGGATTGAAAATAAGTGGCATTAGCAACAAAGTTAATAAGAATATGCAAAAATGAATTGATAATGGATGAAAATATAGAGTTATAATATGTTAAGATACAGAGTTAAGATAAACGAAAGAGGGTAAGGATTTGCTGATTTGATTATTTAAATGGGAATACAAAAAGGGGAGGTGTGAGGAGGCCAAGGAAATAAGCTAATGAGTTCAAAGTTACAAAAAACGGATTTGTTTTTAATTCTTTTTTAGCTATTTGTCTTTTGTCTTTTGTATTTTTATTCTTCTTTTTTCTTTTTCATGTATTTTTCTATGTTCTCTTTTTTGTATCTTTTTCTTTTTATGTGACCTTTTTTATTTTGTAAACTTATGTTTTTGTAAAACTTCAATAAATATCTTTTTTTTTATAAAAAAAACAATCTACTCCAGATTCAGCCATTTATTATTTGTACATCAACTCAGCGAACAGCAAAATATGACTGATTGCATTATATCATAATGCAGGTAAGACCCATGTAGCCACTCCTTCATAACTAAATGCTAGGAGACAAAATAATTTATGCTATGGAACAGCTCCATCTCATTCAGGAGATTGCAAAGATTCTTGCAACACTGCCAACAGCAGCGCTCTGTTAATTACAGGGAGGTCTCTCGAATTTAAAAGCCGGTCTTTATCCTACAGCCAGTGAACGACAGCATCAATCAGCAAATTATTTAATATTTGTGGGGAAACATCACCGCGAGAGCCTGTTGTGTAAGCTGCTTATTTATACCTTATTCAGGTATGAATAAGCCTACTATCTGGTATTCCTCAGCATATGAAGGTGGAGTGTGTATTCTTCCCACCAGCTCCAGCTTGGGCAATTGACTCCACTTCAGAGAGACTGATAAAATAATGAAGAGTCCTTTAATCTGCAGGAAACCATTCCAGTCAATTTATAAGAAATATTGCATTCCTTTGTAGGATGTGTAATTATTTTCTATTAATCATGCGCTATAAAGCTACATGATGTGGTTATTCTGTTATCGCTAGGAAGAGGCCTGCAGTCAGCTCCTGACAATGTTAGGTAATTATGAACACAAAGCTTCTTTCTCTTTCTGTAGAAATGCTATCAAGATCCAGGAGCACTGTAATGCTTTATTGTATGAAAATAACACTCGGAAGAAATTAAAGAGCCACATAATGAATGGCTTAAAGGCAAATGTGTGCATGGCCGGGAGAAGAGGAAGGAGGAAGAGAAGGCAGAAAAAAATACTTTAAAATTTTGTGGAAGGAAAACTATAAAGGGACAACCAGCAGTGACGTTTTCAAAATAAGCCATACACCCAAATTTCGTCTGGAACTATTAGCCATCCTTCCTGAAGCTCTTAATGCAAGTATCTGGCTACCTGAAATTATAGCTGTGAGTCAGAACACAGTTACAACTTCTTAAATCTCAGTGACATCTATTTATTGGTTTATTTAAAGATCAATTTATTTCTACACCTGCGGCTCAGCCCAAAAAAAGGTTCCCAGAGCAGCTCACAAAGATCAGTAATCTGTCAGCCCTTGCTTATCATTAGACAGAAGACAGAAGGGAAGGATTGGGAGGAAAGCAAATTTAGGCCCTGGATCTTAAGTACAACCTTCTACCTGGAATGGAAACAGTTCAAAAGAAGAGGAGGAGCCAAAAGTTGCTGGTCTTTGGGCAGAGCCAATAGGATGATCCTGCTTCCCTCCTCTTGCTCAGCTGCGGCCCAATGAAAAAACGGCTGATGCAAGTGACAAGGGAGTTTTTAGTTGGCTTAACTTTGTGTAGGATTTTGCCGCAAACTTCAGTACAATCAGAATCTCGCTAATATAACAGAACTAAATAAACAAGCAACACTAATGATAAAGTAGTTGAGAACTTTTTTAAAAAAGAAATGGCATGTGCTTTTTTAGTATAATAGAAATTGCAGGTTTTCTACAATTACCACCAAAAAAATGGTCCACGTGGATGACTATAGGAAGATTTATGTAGCAACTCTTTAACATAAAAATAAAATGCGCACTAGGCAACAGAGACCCTGATCTTACAAAGGTTACCCAAGTAGATAAAATGAATTGAGCATCTTTGGAGAATTTGTTGCGGACGCACAAAATCCCATCATTTGCCTTCGTAATATGAATTTCCAGGACCTTCTCTCTGCAGGCAGGTGCGAGGGTGTTTATAAGGCAACTCAACAGCAAAATGCAGAACACGACATTTTATGTTACTAAGTTGCTGAAGTCACTAGTAGCTTAAGTTAATATACTCAGTTTGTGATTCAAACTATACTGTGGTTTGAAATGCATGGGAAAAGAACTGCTGGGTGGACAGCCCTGACTTCCAGCCAAGGCATTGGTTTAGATTGCCTTTTCAAACTGTCTAACTCTTTGATGCTGTGACTCAAAGAGCTCATCAAAAGCCTTTTGATTATACAACCCTCTCACACCCTGTAACACCCGAGTATGAACTCGCCCATCAAAAACTTCCTAAACTTGAGAAGTCCATGCCAGAAAACAGGGGTTCTGGTCTTCCCTTCTCCTTGTTTTGTAAACTTTCTACTTTAAACTCTTCTACTTGCTTTCTACTTCTAAGCATGCATCTCTGGTGGTACAGAGGGCTGCTAAACAGTAGCGTACCAGACACAGTGAGTTTGAATGGAATCTAAATGGCTAAGCTTGAGGTTGAAGCGATTTACAGCTATGATTCAAACTCATACAGGAGCCCCGGAAAAGTTGGTTGCTCTATTATTATTATTATTATTATTATTATTATTATTATTATTAATATTAATATTATTATTATTAAGAGCAGCGGAAACAGAGAGATCGCAACAACACAATTCAATCATTCCGTGGCTGAGTGGCACTGAAGTTTTAAACCAGGTCCAAGAGAAACCCTGTCCACTGACATGCACTAGATTCTGTGCTGAACTATTTTGATACAAAGTCATCCCAAGTCTAGATTGGATTTAGCAAAGCAACACATTAAGATCAACTCGAAGTATCTTTTTACAGTTTATAGAAGTATCTTTCTGCAACATGTGATTTGTACACAGTTGTTTTTAACAAAGTTTCAAACCAGCAGTCAGTTCAATAGCACAGAAATATCAAATATTATCTATGTATATATCGGGGGAAAAAGTTGATGAAATACGTAACCTACAGATATATTCCAGAGTAAGTGGATAATGGGCATTATGCCTGCTATTATACAATACAAACCTGGATTTCTAGCTCTGATATAACTGGAAGTGGAAGACTGTAAACTATTTTAATAGATTTCTGTTTGCTTGCTGGACAAAGTTGCTGGTTAAGAGAAGGGTTTTGTTTTTCCCTAAAACTACTTTGGCCATTACTGTATACTTCTGCTACTAAAAACAGGAAGACAACGTTGAGCATATTTTTCGTTTATAAGCAAAAGCTCCAAAAAGATGTTCAAGCAGAGCTGAGACTATACTTCATTTTTTAAGGATAGCTAGCCTTGTGGTATATGGACATGTGCTGAATTAGAAACAGGAAATAAGCAGCAATAATAATCTCTGAACTACGGCACACATCATCCCAGTAAATGTTATTGATTGCTCTGAAAATAGGAGTGTGTAAGTCTGGGTTTGTAGAATATCTGCCTATAAGGCTAGAATAAGGCTATATTCTGCCTGAATCCAGATTTGTGTTATAAAAATAATAAGGAGGGGGCCTGCTCCTTATATACTCCTTATATACTCGACATAATCATTTGCACCTGGCAGATGAAATTATGCCGTTCTACAATATGAAATTATCTCATAGCAAGATAGCTCACACCCTCCTTACTGCATAATGTGGGCCACAGTGTCCCTAACAAAGGCTTGGAGCAAAATGAAGACTTGCACATTTCTGTCAAAAGTTTATGTTTAAAGCTGAACAGTCCATGCTGAAGGTATTTTGGAGCATGCAGCTTGTGAAAAGAACAACAGGATCTGGTACTAAGCAATCTTTTTCTAAATGAAAAGTTTTTATTCCTAAAACAATGTTCTTTTATAGGGCCCCCAAAACCTACATTGTAATTTATATTCCTATTTTAAAACTGGTTTTAAAATTTAGCCAAAAGTAGGGGAGAAAGATTCCTTTTTTTAAAAAAAAAAAAAAGTTAGTTACAATATTTCAAAAGTGAATACTAATCCTTTCCCCTTGTTAGAATCCTCAGTACTGTAAACAACAAATTACATTATGGAGGTAGGAAACCACCTAAAGATTTCTTTTTTCTTGCATAAAAGTCAGGATAAAGCAAACACAATGTATTAACTAACAACACAACACTTTATGGTACTGGGCATGAGATCAGAAACATATGGGAGCCTGCGTGCAGTCAGAATGCTCCTATATAATATTGCTATTAAGTTTAAAATCAAACAGATGATAGGGGAAGGAGGAGACTATAACCCTGCGAACTTTACACATACAGGAAATATATGTGAAAACACAGAAGAGAAACCTCTGTACTACTAAAAAGCATTTAAGACCAGTCTTATGCCCTGTTGCAGTTGCCACTGTTTGCAATAAGATATGAGCAACAAGAAGCACAAACAAGAGTCAAAAGTTGAAGTGTGCGCTCCGTTTCAAAACCTACGTAAGATCCTACTGTTTCCGTACTTAAAGTGAAGTTGTTTCCAAATATTTCTTTTAGGGAAGGGAGGAATTTGTCAAGACATGGTTAGGAAAAATAATTTTGTTGATCATATTTTAGGAATGACACCCACCCACAAAGATCTTACTGGCAGAAGCACCAAAGGTATGTTTCTGCTCGTTTCATAACTGGCCTTGCTGTTATTTAAATTTCCTCTGCTGAAATGCTTTCTGCCTTCACAAGTACTTTATCTTTCAGCTCACATTGCATTCTTCCCACAACATATAATACTTACCTTTAATTCCTTATCAGCAGAATAAGATTTCCTGAGGATTAATGTCAAGGGGGGCTGATATACGATCAGAAAGTAATAAGCAATAGCTGAGATCAAGCCAAAGTTGAAATTTATGACACCATTTTGGAACTGCAGACATTAGCGTCTCCCAACACCTGCATCTCTCATGTTCAACCACTAGATGGTGCAAAAAAAAGTTTCTTTAAAAAACAAAAAACTGCCAGAGAATCATCCAAGTGCCATAAAACTGAAGCACCAATTTAGAGGGTTAAGAAGCATTTGTTCAAATCCTTCAGCTTAAGAGGTTGTGGATTATATTTTACTGTGTTTATATTCTTAACAAACCCTTTGTCTGGCTGGTAACAGTCAGTTAGACCTTGAACAATACAGGCAGATTATTCCCTGGTGTTTTACTTTCCAAAGTCCCTGAATTCAATGCTGACTAGAGACCTCACTTTGCTGAAATAGCTGCAGTCAACAGCCAAAAGCATGTTGAATTTTCATCAAATTTCTTTGGAAAATTGGAGGGGCAAATTCTGAACATAAAACTTCCATAGATCGGGGGCAGCTATAACTGATCAAAACCAAGGTGTAAACCTTTTCAGCAGGGGGCCGGTCCACTGTCCCTCAGACCTTGTGGGGGGCCGGACTATATTTTGGAGGGGGGGAAATGAACAAATTCCTATGCCCTACAAATAACCCAGAGATGCATTTTAAATGAAAGCACACATTCTACTCATATAAAAACACCAGGCAGGCCCTACAAATAACCCAGAGACGCATTTTAAATAAAAGCACACATTCTACTCATGTAAAAACACCAGGCAGGCCCCACAAATAACCCAGAGACGCATTTTAAATAAAAGGACACATTCTACTCAAGTAAAAACACACTGATTCCCAGACCGTCCGCAGGCTGGATTTAGAAAGCGATTGGGCCGGATCTGGCCCCCGGGCCTTAGTTTGCCTACCCATGGTGTAGAAGATAGATAGATGATAGATAGATGATACATAGGTAGGTAGGTAGGTAGGTAGGTAGGTAGGTAGATGAATCAAGATACTACATAGGATTGAAGGGAAAGAGAAGGCGTGTTTGCTCCACCTTGTGTTTCTTTGCAAAGTGGAATGCTTTCAGTTCTGGGTCAAACGAACCACGAATTTGACTGGTGAAAATCAAGATGCAATTCCTTGTAGGAATGTTTAAAGAGCTGTAGCTGTTTAACATGTTAGTTAACATACTTAAGAGAAAAGTACAGTAAGACAGTGCTATAAAATAAAAGTGTAAGGCTGCAATTGTGCACCCTTTCTTGGGAATAAGCTCTGTTGGAATACAATGGGCCTTACATCCAGAAAAGCATGGAGAGGATTGCAAAGCATGGCCACACACCTGGAAGCTAGCTACTGCATTTAACAAAGCAAGGAGAGTGGATTAGATATGCCGGGTCTGGATTTTGGGGAGCTAAATTCCTGCCGCGCCAAAGACTTAGCAGGTGGGCCTGGGAAGGAACTAGTTCCCCATCTGTAAAATGGGAATAAGGATGACCTAACTCTCATAGTGTTCTGAGGGCAGCTGTGCAACAGAGATATTGTAAATCATTATTATTAAGTTATTTTGTTACATCAATAACAAAGCAGAAGAGGTACACTTAGTTCTAATGAAACACATCTATTTAATTAGAGATACTTTGCACGTTACAGGCGTGGGAAAGGCATAGTAGGGTTGCCACTTTTGTTCTGGCAAAATACAGGACAGGACAGGGCGGGGCAGTTGGGAGGCAATTTTTTTCCCCATCTGGTGCTGAAGTGACTTCAAAGCAATCCATTGCAATATACTGCAGCCTATCACAATGGCCCCTCTGGAATTTGTCTGTCTGTCTGTCTGTCTGTCTGTCTGTCTGTCTCTCTCTCTCTCTCTCTCTCTCACACACACACACACAAATTTGTAAATCTGTCTGTGCTTGGCTACCCAGAGCTTGAATACATGACCTTTCACATTCCCTTTCAAAAACATGCATTTGGAGAGGTTCCCTAACCTGGGGTGGGAGAGAGAAAGAGAAAGAGAAAGAGAAAGAGAGAGAGAGAGAGGACCTGAAATACAAGACAAAACTGTATCAATACAGGATGCAACGTTTTACATTGAAATACAGTGGTACCTCAGGTTACATATGCTTCAGGTTACATACGCTTCAGGTTACAGAATCCACTAACCCAGAAATAGTGCTTCAGGTTAAGAACTTTGCTTCAGGATGAGAACAGAAATTGTGCTCCGGTGGCGCGGCGGCAGCGGGAGGCCCCATTAGCTAAAGTGGTGCTTCAGGTTAAGAACAGTTTCAAGTTAAAAACGGAACTCCAGAACGAATTAAGTACATAACCCGAGGTACCACTGTACGGGACAATCCTGTATTATACAGGAAGAGGTGGCAACCCTAGCAAGAGTATGCCATGAACATTGGCTTGCCAGCTCTACAGACAGCAAGGATGGGGTTCAAGAAGCAATTGCTCAAAGTATCGCCCGGTGTCCAGGCCACAGCCGTGGCTCATTGTCAGGGCTGCTCCTCTAGTTTCTGCACAGCAAGAACTGAACATTTTCTGGAAAGGGAGTCTGCTCATTTGTGGAGGAATTGAGGGGGGGGGAACGACTCTTAAGTGAGACTAACAGCATAATTCCGTACACGGCTCAAAAATAAAGTCCTGTTCTGTTTGCAACTTAGAGGCGCTGTTACAGTGATCTACTTTCCAGAATAGTTAAATGTTGTAAGAACAAAATATTAGTTTGATGCATACTGACGTTAATTCTGCCTCCTTCAGTAAATGCAGGGGGGAAATTGCACTTTTGCACAGTGATTAACAGAAAAGAGAGGGAGGGGAAGCAATGTAGTGAAAGACAACTGAATCTGTAAACACACACACACACAGCCGCTGGTTACTGCTGAGGCCAAAAACTGTGATATGAAAACAATTCCAAAAATTCCGAGTTCAGCACATGCAAGAACTGCCAAGGAAGAGGATGTAACTTGTACGCACACAGGAGTTGACAAAGCTAACTTTTACTTGCAATTAAGTGCATTGTCTCCGAGGGAAGCAGAGATAAACATGCTTTAAAGACAATTCCTGTTGCACAATACCACTTCAGATGTGATTACATTCCATTGACAAAATAATTAATGGGCAAGGAACTTCTGACGGAACGTGAAGGATGTAAAGGAAATGCCAATTTCCCGACACCATTGAAAGCTGCACGCTTTTTTCTTTCTTTTTTCTTTACTTCAGCTATCTCCTCGTACCTATCTATTCTCGGTAGGATACAGTACCTTGCTGAGAATGTAGATAGCGTCTCCACGTTTGAATGTCAGCTCATCAGGAACATCACCGGTACAGTCCCACATACCTTGATAGAAATTAGCATAATCGGTTTTTTTACTGCCTGGGGAAGGAAGAGGTGAATACATTAGATTTGTCAGCATATGTGATCTGGGGTTTTGTTATCAAGGTTACAAATACACCACTGCTCAAAAAAACCCAAAGATTGACCGAGAAACATTTTCCAACTTTCTTTTTTGTCGTAGGAAACCCACCCCCCTCATCTCGTAAGTGCTACAGCAAGGATGAAAAACAAGTTCTATTTCTTGCAGTCGTCAAACATTTATTTATCTTTTTTTTTAAAAAAACAAGTTATTGCCATGGAGTTGCACATCACAGATCTGCTACTTTATTTCACGCAAGCAGCTATGTGTTTTCCCAAAGAATAGGGATAAGATGGCTGCTGACATTAAGAAAACCTGTGACAACAGGGCAAACCAAGCACTTTGCAGCTCTCCATGTCTTTCTCCTGAAAAAGACAAACTTCCCCTCTGAAAACTTCTCCCTTTTTTGAGGGCTAAAGCTGAAATATTGTCACGTCGGTAGAGCTAACCTTGCTGAAGTTGCATTTTAAAAAAATATTTGTGTCAGCACCAGCTTAGGACATTAAGTTCCGGCTAAATATGCAACACACACCACAGCCGTAAACTCATCCTTCTAAGAACATAAGCACAATGAATGTGCTGCGTTCAAAATGCCATACAGACCATTAACTGATTGATTATTTTAGCACTGTTTGCTCTGTAATGCCACCATAACACAGTAATAAATGCTTTGTCATATGCTTGCCATACAGAGAAGCACTTACTGGAGCACAGAAATTCCATGCGGTTGAAATACTTGGGAAGCTTCTGTGAACACAGGAAGCTATTTCCTGTTTGCGATTCTGTAAGAAGCGCATCGGCCGAGTTTAACACAGCAAGAATGCAAGAAGCCCCAATGAGGCAAGCGGGGAACACAAGACCCACAACAGATGCGAGTGTGCTAATAATCTCCATCTTTCAATTCAGAGATAAGCACTCCAGATTTAATCGGATTAAGGGAACGCTGTCTTCATTTTGTTACAGATGCAACAAAACTGCCATACTGAGAATCACGAAAGCGATCCAGCAACACTTTCAAGAACTCAAAAATCGTTATTTATATCCCTCCACATACAATTGTGTATAATTAATGGTTATCACATCTGTAAAAAAAGCCTTGCCAAATGTAAGCTGCGCACTGCATTTCAGAAAGCGGCTCGGTTTTCTAATCATGACGGTGATCTACATTTAATCCCCTCCAGTATTAAGATGTCATAATAATATCTTCCAATGCTACATTCAGCTCAGCTCATGGAAAGTCATAGGCAGATGTTTCCCTGATCTGCATTCGACTCGAGGCAGCATTTCCATTTTCATCACGTGGCCTGAATTCTAAACAGAACCGGCTTAACTTCTGTTGTAAAACGCTAGAGGGCACTCAGGGCGGCAGTCTGGGATTGTGCATGCACCACTTATTTTTAGCCATTTCTTTTTTCCTCCCCCCACCCCCATAAGCAATTTGCTTGTTCTGTGTTAAATACCTGTATCATATTTCATTAGGATATTTTAATAGCTTATAAATGTAGAAGGGGGGGGAGAAATCTGATTTGTGGAATGTAGTTCCTATTCCCCGCCTCGCCAAAATCGTAAAATAAGAGTCTTAAAAATAAGGTGGTTGGGCTTGATAACGCCCGCATTTATTATCTTGCATTTAATCATTCCCAACAGGGTTCTAGAGCTGCTACAATATGCCGTTGCTTTCTACACAAAATGTCTCACAGCAATGCACGCTTGCAAAAGCGTACATACAAATTAACATAGAAAAGATTAAACAACACCAGTAACTAAAAATGCTCAAGCTAAAATATTTTAAGAAGGGAGAATCCTATCCTACTATAATAAGGTGAACACCAATACAGACAAGGGTATATCTGTATTGATAGATAATGAACGAGGGGTTTGATATCAAGATCAATATCAACTAGTTCTTATCTGAAATCAGAATCCAGAATCATAGACTCACAGAACTGGAAGGGACCCTGAGGGTCATCCAGTCCAACTAAATGTAAACTTGGCTCCATGAATGTAACAATATTATTAACTGCGGCTTTATCATTTTGAAATTTTTATTATTTTAAATTTGTTCTGCCCTTTATGATGATTTAAGGTGATTTTGGATACAGCCGTCGAATGCTTAATAATGATTATTTTTTTAAAAAATATCTTTTTTATCTTCAACATTGTATCCTTCTGTACAGAGATTGCAAGGCATTTACCTACTAAGAATGTAAAAAATTGCTCTCAGTTAATTGAATTCTGACAGAGAGTTAGAATTCAGTGCCAAAACCGAAGACCAAGCGGGCAAAGCTGCTGTACAGTTATTTGGATTACAGACTCAACGTTAACAGGATTTGACAGTCAAAACCTATGTCTACTCAGGAGGGCCAGAGTTCAGTGAGAATTACTCCCAGAGAAGTGTGTACAGGATTGCAACCTTAGATATGAAAATAAGGTACGTGAAGAAACAACTTTTTCCTGCATGCCTATCTAATAAACGCCACATTTGTCCATGAGAGGACTGTAGCACAAGTAAGGAATTGCTTGTGATCAACACATGATGCCTGGTTGTTCAAGCCACATAGGTATACAAATAGAAAACTCTGTATATATTATTGTTGGAAGGTGGGGGGAGTTTTAATGTGAAAAACATCTTACATTCTTAAGTAAGGTTAGAACAAGTTCATGTCATGTGATCCGTAGTAAGGCCGAAATATTCTTTGCCAATTCACGACCCTACATAACAAACAAACTTCTAGCATTACATGTTTAACCATCCAGAGAGGATCAGAGGTCACTGCCGTACTAAAGTGTTAGAACCATTGCTTGAAATGAATTTCACGTCAGGGAATAATTATTATGGTTCTTTATTTCAAGGATATTGTATGAAACGTACTTATATTTATAGGTTCGCTCATAAAAATTTAAGACCATGCTAACAAAGAAAAACAGTAATATTTCACGATGGGGGCAGGTCACTTTTTCAGCACAGAGACTGCTGGAAACATGAACTACGTTGTCTATTATTTATGTGCAATAGCCGTCATTTGCATAGAATTTGCATGACTGTCAGGACACAGCTGTTGCAGAAACTGCCACTCTGGGACAATTGTACAATTTCTGACGTGGGAGTTAAAAGCTCGGAGGATGCTTTGTAAGTTACAATCACTTTGGAAAGATTAAAGTTTCAACTCCTTAAAGACTTAGCAAGTGGGGGGAAATGGTTTGCCCCCATATATGCACAAAGAGACTTGTGAGGAAGAGCTAAAAGCATTGTGGAGGGTAGTTGGTGAGGAAAAGACAAGGGGAGTTCATGACCGAGGTTAATAAAATTATGTATAGTGAGGAGGGAGGGGAGAAGACTTTTTCATCTTCTCTCATAACTAGAGCAGAACCTGAAGCCAGAAAATGAAATGAACAGCAGGTTTAGGACACAGAAAGTCATCACTTGGACATGACACTAAACTGTAGTTTAGCATGAAAAGAATGAACCATGGCATATGCTGGTTTCACGTGCTCCTCTGCTGTGCCTACAAGATGTTCACTACCCATTTAGATTAACCCTAGCTTGTTGTGTTGTCTGAAACTGACAAATGCTGCTTAATCTTAACTATGGTTTGTTAAAAACAAGCCAACTTCAAACCATGGTTTATGAAGGTAGCTTGCTTAATCAAACAATAACTTAACATTAACCACAGCTTTTAGTGTTTGGAAAATAAGTTGAACTGATGCTTACAGGACAGATTACTTGGGCGAAGCATTATCTAGACCTATTTCAAGACTATCACTTTTATGCCCTGTTGCTGGAAGCTACTGTGGGAAACAAGATCCTGGATTAGGCTTTGATCTGATCCAGCAGGCTTTCTAATGTGAACAATGAAAAGGTAATTTGGCCACATGTTGCAACAAATATGTGTTAATCCCATCCTTCCCCACTGTCAAATTCCTTTGGACTGTTCCCAGCGCTATAGTTCACGTCAATAAAACCCAAATGTAAAGAAGAAATCCTAAAAGGTTTTCAAAATAATCCAGCTGCAAGGAATAGATTGCATTCAAGTTTGGGCCTACCACACATGCCAGCACCTTTAAAATTCTTCAACTTTGTGGGTTCTAGAAACAAACTTGTAACTTTAGAACTTGGGAGCTTTATCAGGATTCATTTGAACAAACATCCTGAATATTGCATACAGAGCCTAGAAGTTAAGAGGCAATTGTGGTATGGCAGTTTCCCAGCACAGCCTTAATGTGAAAGGGATGGCATTGTATTAATAAACTGATTTGTGTTCAAAGTTTACTAAGGCTCTAATCCCTAGGAGTCCAGGCATCTGACCATTGGGCCCATCCATCTCAATATTGTCTACACAACTCAATATCGTCCACCCTGATTGGTAGTGGCTCTGCAGGGTTCCAGGGAGGAGTCTTTCCCAGCCCAACTTGAAGATGCACCTTTACCAGGGAGTAAGCCCTGTTGAACATGTTGCGACTTCCTTATGAGTAAACATGCATAGGAGAGGCTACAGTTTTAGAAAAGATTCTGGCACTCACTTTACAATGGCTGAGAAACTGGGCTGGCCTACATCGCATTAATTTGGGAACGTGTCTATTTACTGGAAAGCTTCCGTGATCCTGTTGCCAAGGTTACGCTGAGAATTATTATTTTTTTAATGCTTGTTTTGTAGTGGTCCACTCTGACAGCAACATCTGATGACTCACCCCCTTGTTTCCTGTGCACGGCAAACCCAAACCCAAACTGTCTACAACAACCTGCTCAGATAGCTTCCTGTGAGAGGCCGGAAATCAGGCCTGCTTCCTCTCCACACACTATATGAGGAAGGGCACAGTCAAGACGCTTCCTGAACACACTCCTCGTCCACCCTTTCTGTGACAGCCGTGGAAGAATGATGTGGAGCAAATATGACGAGAAAGATAACCCTAGGGCTCATTCCTTTGTAGGGCCCAGCTGCAACCCTGAGCCACTTGCTCAGCTGGTGTCTGGGGCGTAAAGAACTGTCCCGATAAGGGACAAGCTCTGGTTTTCGAAGTTAAAAACAACACGGAGCTCAAAGTGGCAAGAGAGTGAGCTCCCAAAGTAGAGGTTGAGTTGATTTTTAAGAGCGGCAAAGAAGGCTGTTCCTAACCCAAAGGCTTCATATGCTGTGTCCAGTCCCCACCCTGCTCTCCCAAGTGTAGTGCTAATTTGCACGGGGCAAGTTGCCAAGGCACAGCGGAGAGAGGCCATTCTTCACGGCCCTTCATGTCCTTTTCTGATTTTTTTATGCTGCCGTCACTTTTCCATTCTGCTGTCACCAAGCACCGGCATTTCTTAGCCCAGTTCATTTGCTTTCTGTGGTATAATCATATGCAATGAAGATATGCATGGCCAACATTTAAACAGGCTGCAGATCAATTAGTGGTCTTAAGTTTATCTGATTTTTATCAAAGAAGACAGAGCTGTGGGTCGATTGTCAGAGCCTGTGTCAAGATGACCTTTTCAGAGACGTCTACATTGCTGGTCCCCTGGGCAACTTGTTGTCCCCTGTTAGTCTCTGAATGACAGAAGTCTGTTCTGCTCAAGCACAAAGTATACACAGATGTCTATATTACATTCTTATAGGTTTGACAGGAACTGCATGTTGTATCTATAAACTGTCCTTTAGCTGTGACACTTCCTCAATGATGATAAGCTAATTTATGCAGCTAAATCTCCTTTGTGAAGAAATGAAAGCTAATTGAGTCATTACAAAGTAATTCAGGAAGGAATACCTTGTATAAATTGGCTTACTTTATAAATCCTTCTCAAGCGATTTTCGTGCATCCTAAATGGTGCTATTCAGATTCCGCCACCCACCCCCCACACCTTTCTCCTGCCATAAGAAATCAGTTAAACTTTCAGAAACTTCAAGGCTTTTATCTGCGCCGAGGGCTGGGATGGGCGAGAGGCAAACACCGGAAAGTAAACGTAAAGCAATGGAGGCAAAACACAGACTGGGAATCCAAAAAGTACCTGAAGGATTGCTAAGGTTCTCTTGGCTCGGTTTCCTTGACTCTTCAGCCTTCACTGGCACTTTGGCCGGTGCTTCTTCTTCTTCTTCTGCAGACACAAGCAATACGTTGAACAAACATGTTAGTCTACAGGAATTATAGCCCACGACAGTTTAGAAAATACAGAGTGTGGCTGAGGCGGCGTAAATTTTGCCTGTCAAGGAGGCCACAAAGTCAGCACACACAGCAGGGTTGAAATACGGTCAAGCACTTGGATGTCCCTCTTAAAAACAAACACCCCAGTTTTGAACTAGAAATATAACTCGTGTTTAGATCCAATCCTTGTCCTCCGAAGGGAAGAGAAGGAGGCTTGAAGTGTCATTATCACAGGTTGGCTTCTCTAGTTCCAGCGCTGACACAGGTTTTTGATGTAATGAAGCTCCCCACAAGGCGATCGTTTTCACAACGCCACCATATTGCTGTTAAGTTCGCCTTCATACAGTGAAAGCTAGTAGCATATCAAGGCAGTGCTGTGCCAAGCCATTTTTCCACCAGAAGCAGAGCTCACATAGCACCCTCTGCACTGAGGGAAACCAATTCAGTGGACCAATTCAGACACTCATTCCTGACCCTTCTCAATTCCCCACACTGCCACGGGCCCCATTGTGCTCCCTGAAGGAAGTTGTTATATGGCAGGGCCTATCCCACATCAAGGAGACAGGCTTGAAAATCACAGTTCTCCCTGATAAAATCTAAGGTATCACCATATGCAACAAGGTTCACCACATAAAGAGTATGCAATTAAGTCAACAAGAGCTAACACTTTCGTTTCAAAAGGGAAAGCCTAAAAGCTTAATGGGCTCTAAGAAAACAAAAAACAAAGCAAAAGCGGTTGAAACTAATTTACTCTTTTTAGTGCCACTGATTCATACATTGTCAAAGCAATTTAGCTGCTGCTAAACTATGGCCACATTCACACCATTTTAAGCATTTTATTCTATTTAACACAGCCCGATTGATTAAACATAACCACAGCAGAAATCCTAGAACTCAGAAAACAAAGCAGCAAGTATTCCTACCATATTATTTATTTATTTACCGTATTTTTTGCTCTATAAGACTCACTTTTCCCCTCCTAAAAAGTAAGGGGAAATGTGTGTGCGTCTTATGGAGCGAATGCAGGCTGCGCAGCTATCCCAGAAGCCAGAACAGCAAGAGGGATTGCTGCTTTCACTGCGCAGCGATCCCTCTTGCTGTTCTGGCTTCTGAGATTCAGAATTTTTTTTCTTGTTGTTTTCCTCCTCCAAAAACTAGGTGCGTCTTGCAGTTTGGTGCATCTTATAGAGCGAAAAATACGGTATTTATTTATTTATTTATTTATTTATTTATTTATTTATTTATTTCTACCCTGCCCATCCGGCTGCATCTTTGCACCAAGCCTGAAACTCAATAAGGAAAGAGCCAACCATACCTTTAGGATGGTGTTGGCCAATGTGGTCCCCAGATGATGTTATGGACTCCAGCTCCCTTCAGCCACAGCCAATATGGCCAATGCTCAAGGAAGAAGGAAGTGGTAGTCCAACAAAATCTGGGGACACTGTGGCTGCTCTTGCATAAGCCTCAGCCTGGGATGCCAGGAGCAGTGTGCACATACCACACCACATACCTAGTGCTTCAGGGGTAAGAAGACCCCACCGTTCAGAAGTACCCTAATTACTTCAGATCACAAGGTTGCTTTAACTATCACTACAACCTCTGCACCCAGATTCATTTTGTTGAACCCTATGTACCCAACCACAGCTACCGGACACTGTCTCATGACACAACACTACTCCTGGATTGACAGAGGATTAAAAAAAAGTAAATTGGGTGACAGCATGCTGGTGACTTCTCATTTCAAACTGATGAATAGAGATTTTTAGCAGCCATGAGACCACTCATCTATTTAGACATGTTTCACACTTGTCAAAAGCATGCAAGGCAGAGTACCAGTTCGTAATACCTGCTCCACAACACCCCACTTAGAAGAAGAAGAAGAAGAAGAAGAAGAAGAAGAAGAAGAGGAGGAGGAGGAGGAGGAGGAGTAGTAGTAGTAGTAGTAGTAGTTTGGATTTGATATCCCGCTTTATCACTACCCAAAGGAGTCTCAAAGCGGCTAACATTCTCCTTTCCCTTCATCCCTCACAACAAACACTCTGTGAGGTGAGTGGGGCTGAGAGACTTCAAAGAAGTGTGACTAGCCCAAGGTCACCCAGCAGCTGCATGTGGAGGAGCAGAGACGCGAACCCGATTCCCCAGATTACGAATCTACCGCTCTTAACCACTACACCACACTGGCTCTCAAGAGGCTGGTTATGTGCTGCTTACCCACAGAAAGCAGCAACTGTACTTTGGATGTTAAGGGTTAAGTTTACTCAACATAGCAGCTTTGTAGATCTCAATTCCACCATCCAACGTAGACAGATTTTATGTTGGTACAAGACCCCACAAGAAAGCCGGAATGGGTACATCTGTTGCGGAAACAATATTTAGACTGACATAGCACATTCAAGGTTCAGATGGGGCCAATATGTTGACCTGGGATTTGGAAATAAACTCACTTGCAATTGCCATTCGGCCACAAAGCTCACCGGGTGGCCAAGGGCAAGCGAACAACTAGATAAGGATTTTGTACAGATAAAATGACATCACTTCATACAAGGGAAAGTGCTAGGGAAATGCCGAAGAGTGGATACAGTTTCCTGTTACCACACATTTTAGAAGGCTAAGTAGGAACACAAAGACAAGAAAAGAAATGTCTTTCTATATACTGTTAGGGGCACCAGGAGGCAGTCTCATCCTATGGCTTATATCCAAGGAACAAACATGCCCTGTTAGTTATCTCTCCTTTCCACTGGGTATCACTGTT
Source organism: Podarcis filfolensis (assembly GCF_964270895.1). Taxonomy (NCBI): domain Eukaryota; kingdom Metazoa; phylum Chordata; class Lepidosauria; order Squamata; family Lacertidae; genus Podarcis; species Podarcis filfolensis. The sequence continues at coordinate 22,910,103 of NC_139614.1, read as the reverse complement.
CCTAATTATGTTACACTGCATAAGCATCTGTTAATATGCAGCACACTGGAGGGAAAAAGCTTTTCCTAATAAACCCTATAAAACTATTCTACTCTATTCTACTATTTTACCCTATAAAACTATTCTATTCAAGGCCAACAGCTCTCACCAGCTTTAAGTTTCTCCAGAACTGGAGAGGGTAAAAACTTTTCCAATATTTGAATTTAACTAAGGAAACTAGTCTTTCAAAAATGCTGATCTAGCCCTCTCCTCCACTGCCCCAATTCACCCATAATAATAATAATAATAATAATAATAATAATAATAATAATAATATATTATTTATACCACGCCCATCTGGCTAGGGTTCCCCAGCCACTCTGGGCGGCTTCCAATTGAGTGTTAAAAACAATACAGCATTAAATATTAAAAACTTCCCTAAACAAGGCTGCCTTCAGATGTATTTTAAAGATAAGACAGCTACTTATTTCCTTCACATCTGAAGGGAGGGTGTTCCACAGGGCGGGCGCCACTACCGAGAAGGCCCTCTATCTGGTTCCCTGTAACCACACTTCTCACAGTGAGGGAACCACCAGAAGGCCCTCGGAGCTGGACCTCAGTGTCTGGGCTGAACAATGGGGGTAGAGACGCTCCTTCAGGTATACTGGGCCAAGGCCATTTAGGGCTTTAAAGGTCAGCACCAACACTTTGAATTGTGACCGGAAACATACTGGGAGCCAATGCTCTCAGGACCGGTGTTATGTGCTCCCGGCGGCCACTCCCAGTCACCAGTCTAGCTGCCGCATTCTGGATTAATTGCAGTTTCCAGGTCACCTTCAAAGGTAGCCCCCGTAGAGCGCATTGCAGTAGTCCAAGCGGGAGATAACTAGAGCATGCACCACTCTGGCAAGACAGTCCGCAGGCAGGTAGGGTCTCAGCCTGCGTACCAGCAACTTTTAAACAAATTAGTGCAGATTTCTCAGATGTTAGATTCCAACTCGCCTCATCCCTGCCAGAATGGTCAAAAATCAGGGATGATATGAGCTCAACATCCTGTGGTGGTCCCCCTCCCTGACATAGATGGTGATTTTCAGATCAACACAAGGAACTGTAGATGACTACATAAAGGACAACAGGTCTCTTCCTATCTTATGAGAAAAATTATATGATCTAAATTTTGATAGAGGCCAGCAGATCACGGACTATGTTGCTTTTTTCATCAGAAGCATGAAGCCCATCTTCCTGGGTACACTACTGTAGTTATAAACAGGGGAGCAAAATTACCATGAAAGACAAGTAGAAATATCTTGTGACTATGGATGGAGAAAGAATTTGTTTGGTCCACTTTTTGCAATAGACTAAACCCAATCTCAAACTCCAGAATTTGCTTGCAGATTAGAATGTAGCTCCCAGCTGGATTGCAGACTTTTCCAGATTTTGCAATGCATTTTTGGCAGACCAAACAGGTATTTTATTTTTTTAGTGCATAAACTGTATATACCACTTGGCTGTAGAAAAGAACTCAGAGTGGTATACAAGATGCATATTTTACTGGTGAATGTGCTGAGAAGCATGTATCTCATGCAAAAGGTGTGCACAAAATGCATATAATGGAATTGAATGACTGGAATGCTATGAATACAGTTAACTGAAATAAAAAGCAAAAATCATATCAGGTAGTTGTTGTTTTGTTAATGTCCCAAGTTAGCTTTCTAGAGCATACTTCTGTCACGAGATCAGTTATGCCCAAGATAAAGATGCATTTGAAGTAAGCAATTCAGTTTAGATTCCCGTCAAAAGCTCTAGTATTCATTACTAAGATACCTCCATTAGCCCTTATTAATAACATGGCTAATCACAAACAAGCACTGTATTGTGCTATGCTAGCTAAGAGACACCATGTCATTGCACAATATTAATTAATACCTTAGATAACAACAGTTTCTGGGTTAATATATTCTACTCAATACTTTTAGCAACAGTAAACACAAACAGCTGAGCTATGCAGTAAAATCCATCAAGCAACACAGATGGTTATAAGGTTTTCATTATGTGGTTTCCATAGCAATCATCTTGCAAATCTGGAAGATCCTTGCAAATAAGCAGCTTGTATTTACATGCCTTTCAGCTGCACTGTGGAAGTCTTCAACACATAGAATTGCTGTTCCAATCGCATTAGAAGGGTCATTGGGATACATTTTGATCAGCCACTACTACTACAGATTCTTAAGACAATTTGCCTTTGTAAGAAAAATGCATTGGTCAATAATTTCATGCCTGTAGTGCATAAAGGTGCATTTTTATTTTTATTTGAAAGCTCAGTGTCATCTCAGCCACTTTAAGAAGTACACAATTTTTTGTTTCAAAACTGATCATACTAGAGAAGGGAGAGCCTTCTCGGGAGTGGCACCCCAGTTTTGGAACTCCCTCCACTCTGAGATACAGCTGGCACAGATGTTGCTGAGTTAAAGATCTGGTCATTTGTCCAGATTCTGCTTTGCTGGAGCTTTAGGTAGTGCCTGAAAACAGAAGAGTGACCAAGACTGCCTCTCTTGTATCCTCATTGAACAAACTGTTTGCATGGGCAACACTTCCAAGAGCCCATCCTTCCTCAGCTTACTGCAATGACTTCTGGGGGTGGGTGGGTGGAAGCAGACAGGTGCTACCTTGGTAAATAAGTACAAAACCTTCTGAATTACATGAAAGGTGATACAACAGGACACACCTAAGTCTATTTTATGTCAGATCCAACGCAACAGCAGCTATTTCATAGCTGCAGTTAAAAATATTGTGCTTGTTTACTCTCAAGTTGTAATTTTCTGGATGGCTGTTATGACAAAAGGCTATTGGAAAAGTGCTTTTGCTCGTCCTGTAAAAGAGTTGTAGAGGATATTATCATCACCATATCAGTAGCTTTTTACAAAAAAATAAAGTGTCAAAGCAACTAAACAGGATAAAATAATACAGATAAAAGCAAAAAACAGAATATTTAAAGCAATGAATAATGCAAAGTAACTAAAATGCTCATCCAATAACATAATAACGAGGAGAAATCCAACTCACCCCACTAAAACATTAGTACCACCATAGAGGCCATATTAGTTAGCCAAGGCCTAAATGAATAGAAATTTCTTAGTCTGGTGCTTAAAAACCCAGCCTGTTTTCCTCAGGACAGCATTCCACATTGTTCACTACATCAATGTCCTTTTTATAAAGATCCTCATAACAAATATTTCTCACCGAGTTTCTGTATTTTTTGCTATTTGACCATGAAAACTATGTTACTTTGCAATTATACCTCATTTGCATTGGCAGGCAGTTTATGAAGGACTAAATTTGTGGTTCAAATCCAAATGCTCTTGATGTTATGTTATGGCTAAACAAATACAAACTACTGCCCACAAGAAAGCCAGAGTCTCCTCATCCTTCCCTAATTTCCAAGGTAATAAAATACTTCCCCAATATTTCAGACATCGATTTCCCCTCTAAGGAAAGTTAAATCACATATACAAATATGTAATATTAAACCGCCATTTAGAATTAAGTTTCACTGCCACTCTTGTTTTGTGGATAAATTAACAAAAATTTAATCCTGTTAGTGTAAATAGATTTGAGAATCCACTTAGTTACGTGTATAGTTACGTGTGTGTATGTATATGTATATATATATATATATATATATATATATATATATATACACACACACACACACACACACACACACACACCAAACACATAAACATCTACACAACATTTTTTTGGTGTGTTCAGATTTAAGTGGGATTATTTCTAGGCTTGCATACTCTAACTGTTCAGAAACCAATGGTTTTATTTTGTGTACCTAAGTAAAAGGGACATTAAATCTAATCACCTTGTTTTAAAAAGGCCCTGAATGTGTTAGAGATATAAATCTAGACACACACACACACACTTATGGTTCTCTGTCTCTTTCATTTCCAAGGGGTAAAGAGGACGAGTGTGTGGCAAAATGTCAGAGGCTCAGGAAACACTAAACTTCAGAGTGACTGCCACAGCTCTCTGTGGGTGGCCAGAGATCTGCAACATTTCCATGGACAACTTAGACCATCAGCAGGCATGGTTAGTCTCAACTCCTGCTGGCTTCGCAGGGTGGCACATCTTTTGAAAAAGCAATCAGCAGGGCTTAGAATAAAGCATTTCCTGGCACTTCCTGAAATGATTTCCCCCTGTAAGACAATAATTTGGTCCTACATAAGGAAAGCAGAGTTAATTAAACAAAGTCAAGAATAAGGTGACTGCTGAGAGAGGTCAGATGGGGTGGGTGGGTTGGATTAAAATAAGAAAAAAAATAAAGAAGAGGAAACCTGCCATGTAGTAATTATTTACCCATGAAACAGCTTTACATAAAATGCCTTTGTTCAGTTCTTCTATGTTGTATACACTTGAAGAAAGAAAGCACCCATAAAATCAAGTCAAAGCAAACACCTGTTCTTTGAGCACACTACCCCTCTCCTCGTTTAATGCAAAAAAAAAATCGGAGAAGCAAATTCATGAAAAATGAAGTTAGTCTTGACCTTACTACTTTCAGAAGACATCTCAGCATTTGCAGCAGCTTTTAAGAAATCTTGTAGAACTCATTATTTTATGCTGAACATCTCAGAGTTAAAGTGAACACTCATGTGAAAAATGTGAACTAAGCCAAAGAAAAAACACATTGAAGTCCCTTTGGTTCCGATGATACAGAGAGGGAAGCACCATTTTTGAACTTCCTTATTAAAATCAAAAGTAAAATCATGTTAATAGCTTATATTTGTTTGGCTTATATTGTTTGGCTCATGCCAAACAATTACAGTGGTACCTTGGTTTACGAACTTAATCCATTCTTAAACCAAACTGTTCTTAAACCAAGGCGTGCTTTCTTATAGCTGCGTGGGACTCAACTTACAAATGAAACACACTCAACATGTTCTGCTTCCAAGGCAAAGGTCACAAACCAAAAACCTACTTCCGGGTTTGAAGCATTCTTAATCCAAGTTGTTCATAAACTAAGCTGTTCTTAAACCAAGGTACCACTGTAGTCTGTAGCAGTCTGTTGCAGCAAGCAACAAATTATTGTGGCACCTTAAAGTCTTACCTAATTTATTGTGGCATTAGTCTAAAGCAGCAGGAGGAAGATGTACGCCCACACAAAATGGAAAAGAGTTGCCTCTGTTATTGCTGGTGTGGACAACAAAATACATTCTGAGGTAAACAAGGAAGTTAGAAGAGAGGATATATACTTATTGAAGCATACTGACAATTGGAAAGACCTGAGGCAACAGGTCTTTGCCTCGACTCTTTTTGAGCATCCTTATCAACACCTTCTGCTAGAGACAGACCAGCAACACTGAGCTGAATAAAGAATGGCTCCTGACTGAGTTCTAGAAAGACCACACATGGAAACAGATCAAGCCACAAACAACTGGAGATACCACAAGTAACACCGGGGACTCTCAGCTAACATGCACACAAATCCTAATCTAAACACTTCCTAAATCAATAGGGACCATAAACGCTTAACTTCAGAGGGCTGTGGAACTGCCTGAATGGCAAAAGGCAATTAAGCAGATCTCTGAATCATTGTTAAAACAAGTTCCAAAATGCCTGCATGTAATTGTTGATTCTAGTACTATGGATACTTTTAGACACTTTTTAAAAGCACACGATGCTTAGCTGTAGTACAGGTTGGGTTTTGATTTGACCTTTATAATGCCCTCTTGAGATAACTCCGTCTAACTTATTAGCTTCATCAGCTAAAGGTCATGAACACAGGGGTGATTATATGCACACAATTATAAGGGAGAATGTGGCGTAACAGCTTGTAACAAAACCTTAAAAGCAAACTCCTTTTTACGCATTATGGAGATTTAAACAGAGTTTTTCACAGGAATAAATAACATCACGTACAACCAAATCTCCACCAGGATCTACTTGGTCAAAGACTTGCATAGGCTTTGCTCAGTTCAGATTGTGGCGATAATAGATAAGATTGGTCATTCCACAAGGTGAACACACACAACATTTTCCTAAGCAGATTTCCTAAGCGCTTAGTGTGTTTGGGCAATGTTTTGTTCTTGCTGATATTTCCCACTTAGGTCAGTTATCTGAGTTGCAAATACACTGAGCAACCAAAAAGTCATTTTCATTCACGCTTGGTCAGTCTCCAGCTGCAAACACACTTTACATTTAAAGCACATCCCATGAAGAAAAACAAAGAATCATGGGTACTGTAGCATGTTACGGGTGTTGGGAGTTGTAGCTCTGTAAACTAGAGTTCCCAGATTGTTTTGGGGGGGGGGGTTGCAAAAAAATAGTTCAGCCAAGAAGCTGCCTTATTCATATATTGCATTAGAGAAAATTTCAGTTCTGCCATCCAATCTGAACAGAGGTTCCTGTATCATGATTTCACCTTTATAGATTCCATTACAGGGTCAGTATTCAGAGAACTGCGAAAACTAATTCTGCAAGTCTAAAGGGAGCTCTTGCACTCGTTTCCTTCCAACTGCAGCTCTGCCTCCTGTAGTCAGTGCCACATGGCAAACCGCTCTGGAAGCTGACGCAACACTCTCAAGCAGTTTGTGACATGGCATAGAGATGGGCAATTCAGTCTTGTTGTTTTAACACTCGTTGATCCAGTGCAAACACCTTTGGTGAGCCTAAGCAGGTCTTTGGATACTAGCCCAGGATATGCAAGCACAGCATAGTCATTCTCCTTCTTGCTTCCTAGAATGCCTCCAGCTCATATTCCATATACCATTGGCTCCCAGTGCTTGGCATTTCAGCCAAATCTATATGGCATGATCAAAACTGGCAGCCGCAATTGCTGGATGCGCTGCCAAGCATTCCTTCTTGGGACTCAGTCCATTCACAAATCAGAAATGCAAACAGCATACGGTCATATATGTGCCAGGCCTCAGCATTTGTTAGGCTCATGGCGAGAGGAACCATTGATTTTTCATACAGATAGATGAATTCCCTACTGGATGCCTGCCAAACCACAAACTATAAAGAGTCCGCCATCTCAGTAATGTTTTGCCTCAACTTTAAACTAACTTTGGCCCAACTTCTCAAACATCTGTTTCCCTTGATGCTTGGCATTTGCAATCCACACTCCTAATGTGTAGACGAAGTGCCTGCAAATGTGGACTTCTGTGTGCACTTTACAGCAAGGAAGAGTATAAATAAATGAGAAGGTTCTGTGGGTGGTGGGACTCCACACACACACACACACACACACACACACACAAACACACACACTCTGCAGCCCTTGTACCTGCAAGTAATCAGTGTGTTGGCACAAACAGATTGGCACCTGTCCAAAATGGCTTACCATTTAAAATAGTGGAGCTCAAGCAGGTGGAAACCGTAAGGCAAAAGGAGGAACAAAATGGCTCTTATTAATTTTAACTGCTCCTCTCACAAACAGCTACTCCCAAAGATTTATGACCAGCGATTTTTCACATGTTTAGAATCACCTGGGTCAAGCCCATATGTTTTGATTTTTAAAGTGTTTTGAAACCCTGACAGAAGACGGCATTCTACCTTGGACCTGCAAAGAACACAAGACACTGGAAGTCAAACCCCTTTTAACTGAAATGCATTCTACAGGTTCAAAACAAGACAGCATTAATCCAATGGATCCATAAAGAAACACGACGTATAAAATGTGGTTCAAAATGTTAGGGTTAACTCCTTGACCACTGGGTGTCATTCACACATGGCAACACAAAGCAAAGCACAAAGAGTTCTGCTTCACTATAAACTGAAAACAAAATTATTCACCCCGTGTGTTTTGTGTCTCCACATCATACCCTATATATAGATTTGCAGCAATATAGAAATGTTTGCTCACCAAGTAGTTCAACAGATTTACATTACGAACTATAAGCTTCATGCTAAAATATAGCTAATGAATGACAAGGGTAAATAGTTTTCATAAATAAATGGCAAAGCGTGCTACACGTACACACAAAAGCCTGCAATAAAAAGTTGCCCTACTTTAAGAACAATTTGTCATACACAATATTCTGTGCCTTAAGCAGAATGAAGCAGAAACTAATCATGTCATGTGACATCTCCCATGCATATCTATTGGGAGGGAGGGATCTTGATTTAAGAGTCATTCATGAAAACTAAATATCTCTAATTGTGACAAATGTGACTTGGCAACACAGATAGCATCAGAATGAGCCACTGTACCTCCTACTTTGTGAATAATTTGTGGGTTTAGAACACTGAATTTTGTTTCCTGTTCTTTGGGTAGATTCATTTCTGAATTCAGGGGAGAGAGGGGGAGAGAGAAACCCAAAGCAAGTTGTTTCAGCGTGACTTACTACAGTAAAGGAAACACAATGCAGTTTTTTGGAATGGTTCCACAGGAAAGGTCTGGTTCCCAGATGTTTCTCTCCTAGCTGCTTTAGCCATTTTAAGTAACTAATGTTTATGCATTCCCTGCATAGACAGCACAAGGACCAGAGATTCAACCAGAGATATCATTTGCCATACTTTCAATATAATTAGACACCGCTGCCATTTTCTGCCTGCTTGAAATTGGCTTCACCACGTCCTACAAATTAGCTTGTTCCCCCCTCCCCCATCTGTACTAAAAGAGTCCAGTTTATAAACTAGCTAAAGGTTGACTCATACAACAGAAGCAAAAAGTAAGACTACATAATAGACAGCAAAAGAGCTGTTGGCCAGCACTCGACAATAATTTCAGTCTAAATTCTTCTGCAACCCAGTCTTGTGATCCCCATCTGAACCCACATACCAAGAACATATGCTTGCACTATACCATCCCAGTTGTGGAGGCAAGACACATATCCACAGAAAAGGGGTATCTTTTCTCTCTCTTACAGCACAAGTTCAGATATCTGCCAAGTGGCTGCTGCCACTTTAAAACATGCCACTCTTTGTGGTGGAGCAAAAATTGCACTGCTGTGTTATTAGGTAGCGGCTATTCCCCTTCAGACTATTTCCAGCACTTGAAAAGCCATTAGCTTAATCTAACCCTTTTTGTGTTTACTATCCCCTAGAAAGGCACTTAGCAATTTCCTTCCCAGCGGATCCCTTAAGCTGCCTCCCCTCCACAGGGAAAAGGAAAAAACCTGAAGCAGAGAGCTTCTAAAATATCAGGTGTACATTCTCATTCCTCCATGCATGCATACTGGAAGACATGGCAAGTGGTGATGCCGCTATCCGCAGAGAGCTCAACAACAGAGGTGGACTGTGGTGGTTTTAAGGCTTCGGGTATGGCAGTGTTGAGTATGCTAATCTAGATGGGCCCATGGTCTGATTCAGTACAGGGCGGTATCCTATCTTAATCATTTATTAATTTTATGCATCACCCTTCCGCCCCATGGACCCCAGGGCTTAGTATTATGGCTTCAGGAACACTCTGTGGGGCTAGCTTTTTCGGCGGCAGCTCTGTTCAAGGTGCTCTTTCATGTGCCTCCTGTCACTCATATTTGTCACCTTCTGCACTCCAGTGTTTTGTTTAGGTAAGGTGCTAACTGTACCCATGCAACAGACCGCCGATGTGGGTTTTCTCATTGGTTTAAAGCAAGAGTGGGGCAACTTTTTGGCTCCATGGGCCACATCATGAGCAGGATTGGCCTCACAGGCCAAATCTGACAGGTCAGCAGCGTTGCCCACCTGCCAAAATCCCCTCTGCAGCTTTGCAAAGTGACCTTTGAACAAGCCTCTCTCCCCTTTAAAGGGAGGCTGGTTCAAAGAGCATTTTGCTCGGTTTCTCCTTTAAATGGGTGAGAAGCAGCATGGGTGCACCCCACCCACTTAAAGGAAAAGAGATTAAATTCTGCTGCCTAGGCTGTGCAAAAGTCTGATATTCTGGAGCACTAATGTTCAAGTTTAAGACTGTTTTGTTGCATTGCTTCTTAATCACAAGACAGCTTTGCTTGCATATGGAGAAATATTCTATTTTGGGCACATAGTGTGCCAAAGCTATTCATGAATAAACAAAGTGTTGTTAATGTGTAACATGAAGCCAGCTGTCAAAAATGTAGTCAACAGTGAAAAGGCTTCAATATAAGGAAAATTGCTTTTGTCTCTCTAGAATGACAAGATTCTCCAACTTGGGATTCTCCCCCCCTCAATAAAACAGCCAACTTCTGTCACACAGCATTCACATCATATTGGTTTTACAAATCTATAGTGTCAAAAATGTTTTCGCGTTGGTCCATTCGAAGCAGTAAAAAGGATGACTGATCAGAACGAGTAATAAGCAATCTTATTTTAATAGGAAGCAAGTGTGTGGGAATATGATGCTTGATCGTTTCTCTTTTTTTTACGGTTCTGTCAAAAGTTGAACTGCATGCTTATGAAGAAACCTCTCTTTTTATTGTGCAAGGGGATCACTTTCAAAAATTACAGGAAATAAGTATTACCAAAATGCTTTAAAATGATAAAAAGCTAAATGGTGTTAATTTGAACATTAAAATGCTCATCTGCAGACAAAAGCTGCTTATGCAGGGTTCTTCCCCCTAACCATTCAGAGGTCATGCAGAATGGCCACGAGTAGCTCACCTTGTTGCTCCTTCCCATAGTGGTGTTGCTCTAGTTTCTGGTTGCTCTAGGAACAACACTGCTTTGGGGAAGGGCTGCTGCAACATCCACCCACATGGCCTGGGGAGGTCAACTGAGCAGCACATGGCAACTCCCATGCATCAGTAAAAATGCAAATAGGGAGACCAGAATCCTGAAAAAGTTTGACACAACAACTGTGTATGCAGTGTTAAGTAGCTAGATTCCGTTCTAAAAGGGAAAAGCTTAAAGCTATCCTGCTGTTTTGGGGCAGAAATAAGGAACTGTATTGGGAAAGCAATGTGCTCCTTGTTCAGGCTATTAATAATTGGGGTGGGGGTGGAAGATAACAAGCCACTATTACTCAGCCTAACCCACCTCACAGGGGATGCGGGTGGTGCTGTGGTCTAAACCACTGAGCCTCTTGGGCTTGCTGATCAGAAGGTCGGCAGTTCGAATCCCCACAACGGGGTGAGCTCCCGTTGCTCACTCCCAGCTCCTGCCAACCTAGCAGTTTGAAAGCACTCTAGTGCAAGTAGATAAATAGGTACTGCTCCGGTGGGAAGGTAAACAGCATTTCCATGTGCTGCTCTAGTTTTGGTGTTCCGTTGCACCAGAAGCGGCTGTCATGCTGGCCACATGACCCGGAAAAACTGTCTGAGGACAAACGCCGGCTCCCTCGGCCTGTAAAGCGAGATGAGCACCACAACCCCAGAGTTTTCTGCGACTAGACTTAACTGTCAGGGGTCCTTTACCTTTTTAACCCACCTCACAGTGTTACTGTAAGGGTGAACTGGAATGGTGGGGGGGGGCGTAAGCAACCATGAGCTCCTTGGACAGTAGCCAGGATATTAATGTAATAAGAAATAGATCAGCTCAGTTGGTTAGAGCATGGTGTTGATAATGTCAACAAGGTTGCAGGTTCGATCCCCGTAAGGGACAGCTGCATATTCCTGCATTGCAGGGGAGGTTGGATGAGATGATCCTCAGGGTCCCTTCTAACTTGTATGATTCTATTATTCTAAGATACGTCACAAAGGTTTTTTTGTTACTACAAAAAGCACAAGAAATGTGGTTTATTGTATCACAAGTTAGGAAAAGCTACTTTTTTTCAGGGGGTAGGATGATTATGCCATTGCATCACTTGGCAGCAAGATGCTTTGGAGCCAAACACGCTTATGGACTGAAGCTGCAAATGTCACAGGTTTTATTACATTTGTGACTGATACCAAAGTCCAATTATTGCTGACATTTGGGGTTTGGGGCTGAAATCTTGCAAAGGTCAGTGTGAACAGTGAAGTAATACTCCCTTGGAACATTTCTTAAAAGGAAAGCTGAACGGGACTCCCCCAGGCATAGAGCAGCTTATGATGGCTACTCTGTGTATTACTTAGCAAAACCCAGGACAAAAGCGATAGGATATAATCTGCAACAAATGGGGCAATTATTGTATTATCTGAACAAGCAGTTTAAATTATACATGTTGGGAGAAGGGCAAATCTTGGGACGATCGCCGCAAGTAGAAAATCAAATCTGAGTCTGTGCTGTGTTTTACAGTTTAATTGTAATGCTTTTTATTCAATATTTAAACAGAACATTGAGTGCTTTAGGTGGAAGAGATGCTTTTAAGTACACCTAGGGGGCTTTAACATGCCTGGTGTAATGTTCTCCCTTTAAAAGACAGACACCTCACCCCACCCAAAACTCCCGTCTCAATATGCAACATCACAATTTGTTTCTAAAAGTTCTATCCCAAAACAGGTTTGCTGTGTAAACGTGGGGTGGGGCTGCTGCTCAAAAAGGGAAGGAATCCATTTGGCATGGCCAATGTTCCCTCGGATGCATTGAATAAGTTGCACGGTTCTTTGAATCCAGGCCAAAACAAGCTACGTTGGGTCAAGACTGGAGTCTGTGCTTCAATATTCAATTTCTTTGCAAGCCTTTTAACCCAGCGTAATTCAATTCCACCCAAGAGAACGTCCTTTTAACTTTCCTTAACAAAACTTAAGAACATCAGAGGAGCCTGCTGCATCAGGCCAGTGGTCCATCTAGTCCAGCCTTACCGCGGCCAAACAGATGCTTAAGAGAAGCCTGCAAAGCAAGACCTGAGCACAACTGCACTCTGCCCACCTGCAATTCCCAGGAACTAGAATATGGCCTCTGACAGTGGAGGTATGACATGGCCGTTGTGGCTCTCAGCTGCTGATAACCTTATCCTCCTTGGATTTGTTGAATCTTCTTCTGAAGACATTCAAGTTAGTGGCCATCACTGTCTCCTGTGGGAGCGAGTTAACTATGTGCTGCATGAAATAGCACATTGTTTCACTCTGCCTCGAATCTACCAATATTCAGCTGCATTGGATGCCCACGAGTTCTAGCACTATATAAGAGATGGAGAAGAACTTTTCTCTATCCACTTTTTCTATGCTGTGTATAATTTTGTAAACGTCTATCATGTCACCTCTTTCTCTAAACTAAAAAAATACCCAAATGCTGCAGTCTTTCCTCCTAGGGGAGTGGCTCCAACTAGTTGCTTGTTTTACCCTAAATCAGCCTTTCTCAACCTGTTGTTGAACTACAACTCCCATCACCCCTAGCTAGCAAGGCCAGAGCTCAGGAATGATGGGAGTTGTAGTCCAACAACATCTGGGGACCCACAGGTTGAGAACCACTGCCCTAAATGGAACTGGGCACACTTTGTACTTTCTGAGATGTTAAGCAGAGGGAACTCAGCTGACTGCAGGTACACCTACTCTGTGGAGGAAGCAAATGCCTGCCCACAAAGCAAAACCTGGAAGGGAATGAAATTATGCCTCCTAATTCTCTAAAACTGAGAAAAGGCTCAGAGCAGCCCAAATGCAGTCTGCTTACAAACTACTGGTGTTAGTCCAAGTGAGCTCAAGGGAACTCTGGAATGCGACTTGGGCTGAGAAGCAGAGGCAGCCCAGAATCCCGGTGCTGTTGAGAATAATATTAGTCAACTGCAATAAATTTACACTGTTACCAGAAAATAAATTAGTCATCTTCCCCCTTGTAAAAACAGATTTATGGCGCAAGGTATCAATAGATTAGTCTCCTCTATCCAATAAACAGCTCCTTACTTAGCAAGAGAATTGCAAAACAGTCCTATGCAAGTCTATTCAGAAGTCCCATTGAGTTTTGTGGGATTAACTCCCAGGTAAGTATGTACAGGGACGCGGGTGGCGCTGTGGGTTAAACCACAGAGCCTAGGACTTGCCGATCAGAAGGTCAGTGGTTCGAATCCCCACGACGGGGTGATCTCCCGTTGCTCGGTCCCTGCTCCTACCAACCTAGCAGTTCAAAAGCACGTCAAAGTACAAGTAGATAAATAGGTACCGCTCCGGCGGGAAGGTAAACGGCGTTTCCGTGCACTGCTCTGGTTTGCCAGAAGCGGCTTAGTCATGCTGGCCACATGACCAGGAAGCTGTCTGCGGACAAACGCCGGCTCCCTCGGCCAATAAAGCGAGATAAGCGCCGCAACCCCAGAGTCGGCCACGACTGGACCTAATGTCAGGGGTCCCTTTACCTTTAAGTGTGTACAGGACTGAGGTCTTATCAATCTACAAGACAAGCTAAAGATTTTAATGAACCAACAAATTGGTACTATGCATCAGTCTGAAACTATTCTGCTCTATTCAAGGAAAAAAATTGTTTCTACAGAACATCCTGGTATTATGAGAAAGAATCATAATATCTGGAAAATGTGGCACAACTCTGGGTTCTCTTTAGTGCTGAGTACCCATGTTTTAAAAAATGAATTGAAAGATTCCCCCACCTCCTTGTTTTGGCAGGAGGCTGTCTTTGAAATCTATATTCCATTCTCAGCCAAGCTTGGTGCAGTTGTACAACTTAGCTGTGATGAAGGTGACAGGGAGAGTGTCATTTTGTAAAAAAAATAATGATGGCGCTTTTTACCTTTTACTTGGGTTAAGCGGGCCAATACTCATTACTTTAAACCTACTTTAAAGAGCTAGCGAAGTTCAAAAGTAATGTGCACAGGACACCAGAATGGTCAATTATAGTAGAAGGGTGAGACTAAAGGGACCAAGTCATAATTAAATTAATGTCAATATGGATGCTAGGATCAAACATTAGGAAGAACTTCCTGGTGGTCCAAGCTGTTTGACAGTGGAACAGTCTGCCTTAGAAGGCACTGTACCCTTGGTTAGAAGTTTTTAAGGCAGATGGCTACCCATCAAGAGTGCTGTAGTAGTGAGTTTCCTGCACTGGCAAGGATTTGATTGGACTAGATGACCTTTCGAGGTCATTCTATGATTCTGCAGGAAAGTGAGGCAGATGCAAAACACCTGCCACCACAAATAAATCACAAGAATGGCACTAGTGATTGGAAAACTGAGGAAAGACAGGGCAAATGCCCCTGTGAGGAATGGGTACTAATAGTAATGGAAAATCATATCCAAAAAACATGGAGTAAATTGCACCTGATGTTTGACAGCACCAGCCCAAATTGCTTACATTTGGGTAAATTTTATTCAGTCCTGAAGCCTGTTGAATGTAATGTAGTATATGTAAAATACTGTGTATTTTTCCACATCCACTTCCATAATTGATCAGGGATTTACTTTAATAAATCTGCCTCCCATTATACCTGGCATTTATTTATTTTTTCACTGTTTCTGAATTAGAGCTAGTTTTGTAAATTGGACCTAATACTCCTCCTGTTAGACCAACAGCTGGCATTAACTTTTCAAACTTTGCGCAGTCTCTTAAGTGATCCATATCATGTCAATAAATAGTTTAACATCTGTCTTACTCGGCAATACTGGAAGGAAAGGATCAGTGCTCAACCCATATCCTACTGGATAGCATGACTTAATTATGACTTCTTTGGATATTTTTTCAAAGTTCAACCATTCCAAAACAGTCCCAAAACTTCATATTACCCAACAGCTCTTTCCTTTCAAACTGTGCATTATTGCATTGTGGTCAGTGGTGAGAATTCTGGGCTCTGCCTATCTTGAAACTTTCCCCAAAATAAGTAAGCATCTCTAATGCAAAGATTAATCTTAATAATTGATACATTCCAAACATTGGGTAGAATTCAAATTTGCAACATACCCTGTATTGTTGTTGTTGTTGTTGTTAATATTAATTGAATTTATATTCTGTCCTATACCCGGGGGTCTGTTTGAGATCTGTTACTGTGTTTCTCATTAACCAAGTTTTAAAATGAGCTAACATAGCAGCACACCGCTTGATACGGAGAACACCTGCTGATAAAAAGTCTAAAAGTCTACAATAGTTTTCAGTCTGTGTCTTTCCTTATGCACTGAACTTATTACAGCTATATTTTCTAGAGAACCAAAATATCTGAAACACATCAGATGGAAGTAATTTTTATTTACCAACTTACCTTCTGAAAGCATTCTTTTATTCTAGAGCAGGCATGACCAAACTTGGCCCACTAGCTGTTGTTGGACTACAATTCCCATCATCCCTGACCACTGGTCCTGTTAGCTAGGGGTGATGGGAGTTGTAGTCCCAAAACATCTGGAGGACCAAGGTTGCCCAAGTCTGTTCTAGAGCTATACCCCACACTCCCCATTACATTTACAGTAATAAGTGTTGCAGTTCTCTGTATTCAATATCTCTTTAAACCGCAACAAGGAGGACACCTCATTTCCATGTATTTACATCCCTACAGACCATGTCCTGCCACTTTCTTCTTACAGGGTAAAGTTCAGCACTAGGTGCCAAAAGGAAGGTTTGAATGAGATTTACATCTGGGCGTCAAGATGCAGAAAAACTTTTCCGTAACTGAAAAATCTAGAGAAGAAATCATGGCACGGTCAGATTCATGCTGGATGCAATTAGAAAAAAAGTCAAGCCAAACCCCCCAAGTACCTTTGTTGACAGTTCCTCTCCACAACCCCAGAAATCAAACCAAAACACACACACATCCTGTGCTTATATGCAGGGATTATGAGATCATAGTATGAGAGAACATACTGATAAAAACAGAGAGTGTGAAGAAAAATGGTTAATGCAAGTGACACAGCGAATAAAGTGGGGAGGAATGAGTGACTGCGTTGGTGAGACAAAGCTGTAAGGCACGTCAACGTTTTAATTAAAAAATTATGTAGCAGAGATGATGCTAATGAGCCAATAATCTCAAGAGACCATTTCTACAATTCCTGTCTAGTTTCAATGCCCTTATTAGCCCGAAGTGAATAGTTCTTTTTTTAAACCTAGTAGAAAACAACCCCACCACACTTCTTTAAATACCACAAGCGTCTGGCATTAATCATGGAAGACCATGTGGAACTGAGGCTGACACACTACGACTCACCTAAGACCAGACAGTTGAGCTTGGTTCAGGTCTGTCATAGCCAAGAACTATCTACTGGAATCAGTTCTTTCCACCAACCCCTTCTGTCCCTTCAGAGCTGTACACGGCATCTCCACTATGCAACCCAGGCTCTCCCCATCCCAATACCTGGAAGTTCTTCATAAATATCTTCGTCTGGCTCTGTGCTTGGTTGTTGAGAAGGAACGCCACTTTCCTCAATGTCATCATATTCTTCTTCATCCTCCTCAAGAATATCTGCAGATCCCATGTCTGTTCAGAAGAATGCAAGAGCTATTCAACAGGTACCCACCCAGTGAACTCAGCCATAAGGAATGTGAAAGAAAAGCAAAATAATTCTGACGCTTCCATTTTAAATCCAAGGAAATTCAATGCCCCAGTTCTAGCTTATTAAGAGACGCCTCTGAAATGCAGATGTGACTGTTTTTATTTAGCTAGCACCAGCTGAATAAAAACAGGCACATCTCTATTTCAGTGGAATTTAACTCAGTAGCATGTCCTCAGCTTATTACTATGTATATTTCTTTGGAAGCAAGTCTAGCCGAGTCTAGAAGAACTTATACCCAAGTGTGCAAAGGATTCCTTATACACACTCACACAGAAAGCTGAAATCAGGAAACGTGTTACACAAAAATGGCCACAATGAAACTCCAAGATCAATAAACAGAAAATCTATTAGAAAGCGATAACGATTGGAATTCCAACATGCAATGTAAACAAAGGCTCTTTTCAACAACTGGCTTACCTCGTATTGCGTGTCTCAATGTCTTCACCCATTCCACAGCTTCCTTGGAAGTAGCAGCTGTAAACTGTTCAAAAAGTTGATTTTACTAGTAGGAATCATGAGCATAAAAATACAGCCAGCACGGTATCAGTAATGAAAAGAAAGTAACATTCTTGTCACTTCTTCAAGGCACCATTAGCAATTCTTTACATGTCTTCTGGTACTTTTCTTGCAAGGATGCTTCTTATAATGTACAGTTAATTTTGACAAATTTACGTAATTGAAGCAGAGGATGATGGATTTGGAACTCTGATCAGCAGCTGGCAGCTGTGCAGAAAAAAAAGCTGCTTCTCTTCATCAATGTCAAAAGCAGGACTGATGAACAAAATTCGCCCTTGACAATTAGAAGACACCCATGAATTTCTTTAGACTGCTGGGTACAGTTTTCTTAAAAATGTTCTTGTCAGATTCCAACACAGTACCTGACAACTTAATTAACTGGCTTTCAACTGCAATCTCAGATATTTAAAACTTATTAAACTTACATTCCACACTGATGCCTAGCTGATAGATCTTGAATCACATAGCTGATATGTGCCTTTAACTTAGATTTCCTTCTCTGTCCTCTAAGCAATACAAGATATGTTTAACATTTGGGATATATATATATATATATATATATATATATATATATAATATTTACATTATTATTCATCCAAGAGCAGACCTATTAGATAATAGATATTTAAATATAAGCTGTGAAATGGAACAGCAGATAAGAATGGTATATTGGTTGTTCTTATCCAAAAAGATAGTATAATGTTTAATCTATTCATATACATATACATATATATATATGAATGAATGTACAAGGTAAGCAAATCAAGAGTTACTTTTCCTTGAACGTGTCAGGAGTTGTTTTATTGAAATGTTAATGTCTTCATAACTGGAACAGTAACAGTTTTTATCAATTTAATTTCAAGATGACATAGGAAGTCCAACCTGATAAATGCGTTTATCAGGAGCAGCGATTTCAAAACAGCAATCTTTCTTTCCATCCTTCCGAAGGGTATTATTCATTCTGACGGTGTAGCCATCTATAGCAAATTCACCTTTCTGTTGTTTGTCTGTCGGAGATAAAAAGCAAAGATAGAACTTCATTTGCAACGCTGAACGTGAATGGCACGGCAGGTTATCATTTATTCAGATTTTGTTTTCCATTTCATGAATATTCGAGAGAATAGGTTAGACGTTATTAGCCGAATGGTTTAGGTGATGATATAAGTGATTAAAAAAAAGAGAAAAACCTCTCCTTTAAAGAGAAGGTACAAACAAAGCACATTTTTATGAAAGCTGCCTACAGAATCCCCCAGGATGATACTTACAGATGGTCACATTTAGTGAGAAGTACATGCAATGATTTCTGTACCCAGGGAGAACCAAGAACTGGAACATGGAACTTGCAAGACAAGTGCATCATAAATCAGTGTCTCTTTCTGGTTCAGTAGCCACTGGAAAAATTTGTCCAGTGAAGAAGAACTTACTGATCTCCTTGGTACATCTGCCCCACTATTGCATCTCAAAAAAGAAGAAGTGAACTTCAGAGGCTGTTAACAACAACTGTAAAAAGGGGTTCTTCACCTACTGACCAATGTGAAGGAATCTAAAGGAGCCTAGAAAATGCTCAGCTTATTCTGACTTCTTCTGAAACAACCCAAAAGCCAAGTAGCAGTATACACAACCATTTCAAGATAAAGGTACCCTCAGGACAAACAGAAAATTGGTTTGGAGACCTCTTTGCATAGCCTTCTTAACATATTAAGCTATGGTCTGGGGAAAAGGGTGAACACTAAACAGGGTTGAAGTATACTGACCATCCTGCTATTTAGATAAAAGCAAAGCAAGCTAGGAAACTTCTGAGAAAGCTCTCACAAATTTGAATATCTATCAGTATAATGTTCAGGGCCTACACGTGCAAAGTACACTGGGGAGAAACAAAGAAGCATTGTGCACATTATTCTTAGCCAAACCATGGCTTAGCACAAACATGCAAGCTGCTAACGAGATTGAGGCCACATTGCACTCCTATGAGGTAAACCAGCCCATGGTTTAGCACATTGTCCAAACCCACCTATGCTTGCAGTTTGTCCATGAGCTCCGGCCAACGTTTCTTCTACGGCTTACCACTTGTGGCTTTTCAAACCAAACCATCGCTGAGCTCAGAGCAGCCTTGCAGCAGCAGGACCAGAAAAGGAGCAATGCAGCAGGGATCTCTCTGGGAACGTCCGCATTTGCACTAAAGTCATGGATTGGCTTAGCGTTACAATACTAACCAGTTCAATGAGTGAACCAGTATGTTTCCGAGCACAATTCAAAGTGTTGGTGCTGACCTTTAAAGCCCTAAATGGCCTAGACCCAGTATACCTGAAGGAGCGTCTCCACCCTCACCATTCTGCCTGGACACTGAGGTCCAGCTCCGAGGGCCTTCTGGCTGTTCCCTCACTGCAAGAAGCGAAGTTGCAGGGAACCAGGCAGACAGTCTTCTCGGTAGTGGCACCTGCCCTGTGGAACGCCCTCCCATCAGATGTCAAAGAAATAAACAACTATATGACATTTAGAAGACATCTGAAGGCAGCCCTGTTTATGGAGGTTTTTAATGACTGATGTTTTAATGTATTTTTAATCTTTTGTTGGAAGCCGCCCAGATGGGCAGGGTAGAAATAAATAAATAAATAAATAAATAAATAAATAAATACCAATATACATAAGCTAAGTGCCCTGCATTTTGCAACAACACCATGCAAACCATTCCTGGGTCTAAATAATCAAAAGGAAAACATTTTAACATGTATCAGGAAATAAATAATCTCCATTAAACTTGTGGCATGCCCATGTTGTACTAGCTCCAACTGACTAGAGGAATAGTTAGAACTGTTCTGCTGTAATTCACCAGCAAGTTTCCATGAGATCTAATGCCTGGTGCCAAATCCTCAATATCCCCCTTTTCTTTAAAATCAGCACATTTCTAGACCTCTTTTGAGGGTTCTGATCATGCCTTTGAAAATGTGCAAAGTCTTACAATGCTCCCAATTGCCACTCGTTCACGCAAATTCTGCAAATGCTCACATATCTATTTCAGAATAAAACCGCAAAATGGTCAATAGTATAGGCAAAAGAGTGCCTATATTCTTGACTTGAATAATTTACGTTGAGCATAGAATCCAAAGTCTGTTAGTGGAGATTATTATCAGTCTAATGCGTATCTGAACTAGTAAAATGTACAGACTGAAGAAGTAGCAAATGTGGCACCGCAGGTCTGTATCAGGGAGGATTGCAGATTATATCTCAGACTAAGGTGGCAGGGGGAGAATTTTGCTGCCTAGGAGGTGAACGGATATACAGGACAGCTCTTCACAATAGAGGAAGGCTGAAGAGTTGACCATTCCATTTCTAGAAATGATAACCTGGGATGCCATTAATATAACGTGAGAAAGTAAACCAGGGCCTGCTATATATATCTCCTCTTGCAAGAACTACAAATCATTTAACAAAATAGGCAGCAATTTTTTAAAAAGTTGTCAATAGGTTTTTTTTCCACACAATCAAAAGCATGTTGTGTGTAGCCAGGGGATGTCACTAGGGTAAACTGCATAGCTAAATTCAAAGTAAACTAAACACAAAGAGGGTTAGATAAAGTCATGAGTGACAGGGTCACCAGTGGCTACCAGACTGGATGGCTAAGGAATACAAACATGCTCAGAGTCACCCCAAATACCTACAAGTACAAGAAGCTGGAAGGAATGAGGGAAGTTGCCCTGTGGCTTCTCTTACATTTCCTCAGACATAAATGGTGCTGCCTGCTACCAGAAACAGCTGTTCTGCCCTTAAGGTAGGAGCATCTACTGGCAGGCATCCGATAGAGCTAAACTTGGTTTACTGGCAACGGTATCCACATACAAAGCACGCTCAACCTTCTTACAGAAGTTCATTGATTGGTAAAATGGTAAAGGACCCCTGGAAGGTTAAGTCCAGTCAAAGGCGAATATGGGGTTGTGGCGCTGATCTCGCTTTTAGGCCGAGGGAGCTGGCGTTTGTCCACAGACAGCTTTCCGGGTCATGTGGCCAGCATGACTAAACCGCTTCTCGTGCAACGGGACACTGTGACGGAAGCCAGAGTGCACAGAAATGCTGTTTACCTTCCCACCGCAACGGTACCTATTTATCCACTTGCACTGGTGTGCTTTCGAACTGCTAGGTTGGCAGGAGCTGGGAGAGAGGAGCAGGAGCTCACCCTGTTGCGGGCATTCGAACCGCCGACCTTCTGACTGGCAAGCCCAAGAGGCTCAGTGGTTTAGACCACAGCGCCACCCCCGTCCCTAAAGTTCATTGATAATACATTGGACATGAAGCAAAACTCAAAGCAATTATTATCTACAAAACCTTCATGGCATGCCTGGAAAACATTCAGATAAGGGCTCTTTTCCTTTCCAATGGATACAATTTAATTATATTTTTCAGAGGGCTGATACAGCAAGAGTATGCATGCAAATATGCTTTCTCTCCTCTGTGTGTGTTTCTTTGTTCAAAATTGCTGTTTCTTCGCTCACACATAGATGGAGGGGAGGTCTGTCATAGGGCTGGGTGCTATATCATCCAAAACCAGTTTGAAGTCCATATCGTGATATTGGTTTCATAATTTTTGACCTGGCAATATGTCGCAAATCATGATGTGTGTGCGCACGCATGCGCTATGCAAAAATCACAATGCAAAAAAAAAAAAAACACACACACACAAAACCAGCAGGTGCCTCTCCATAGCTCCATTCTTATTTCAGACACTGAGATATATCAGTTTATCGTGATGTTTAGCTGTTGATATATTGCGATGTTGAAAACCAGATATTGCCCAGCCCTGGCTGTCACCTTCCAAACCCTGGAAGCCTCTCCCTTTCAAGAAATTCAAGAGACACCTTGAACTATTTCCTAACTATTAGCTCCATTGACAAAACATCTACTAGTCAATCTGGACCATTAACAACAAAACGTATGGCCAGCCAGCAGCTATAACAATAATTACTTGTAAACAACAGAATTAAATGGTGCTGCTAACATTCTTGCAATGGCCTTTGAAAACAAATTTTGCAATCATACTGCCTTCCTAATAAGACTCACAGTGGAATCCTGGTAAAGATTCATCTTCAAGCTGCAAGTAGTTCCAATTCAGCCGAGAATAATTAGAAATTCAAAAAGCAGTTAACCATTTTCTGTAATAAAAAGTTCAGTAGATCTGGGTTCTTTTCTACCTCAAGGGAAACTCCAATGCTATAATTATGAATCAAATTTATTTTTCTGCCTCTGAATGCAGCCCTAAACATTTTTTTTAACAGGCAGTACTGTAAGGGCATTCTCCGAAACACCTGCTGCAAGATAGATGGGAAATGGACCTGTGCTGAAACAAGGGAATGTCTTTCACTTTTCACGGTAGCATCAGTCACTAGTTTGAGCCTTCTTAATTGTTTTTCTTTAGTCTTACTTGAACTCTGCTTACGTCACAAGGCAACCTCAATGAGGAGGACAGATCTACAGGTCATGCCTAAATAACATGAGTTATCTGCCATATATGATTGTTAAAAAACATTTCCTTAACTTCACAATCTAAACTGTCTGCTCACACAGTGCTTCTGCAATTAGTGCTGCTGCAGTTGTTAAAAAACATCCTTGAGCTAAAGGATGTTTGCCAAGTGCCAGATTTGGTATTTCCTGAATGAGACTTCTGCACAAGAGACACAAAGAGTGTTAGCATAGCAAACATCTCAGAAAAGGAACAGCTGGCCTTTAATATTAATTAATTTGATGTTTACACTGCACACACACAGATGCGCGCACACACATTTCTGGAGGTGTCCCCTTCATCAAATCTATGTCTAAACACACAACAGAACTCCTAGAAGACAACACTCCTTTCCCATGTATGTTTAGTTTGCTGTGTATATCAGTCCACTGTGGGTATATAACTACAGTAAGCCTCTTGCACAGCTATATGCAAAAATGCCCCTTCTCAGACTTTTGTAGTAATCTAGAAGCAGAATGTATTGGTGTGCATACTAATGTCAGCTTTCGGGGTGGCCTTAATTTTGCAGCACACCTCATGGCATATCTATGAAGAGTCTCTCTCTCCCTCAAACTTTTGTATAGCAACTAGTTTGTCTTGGTGTACAAGTAACTTCTTGGGTTGTTTTCAAGCAACAACCAATTTCAACAACATGTGTACCAAGTACCTCAGGTTAAGTACTTAATTAGTTCCAGAGGTCCGTTCTTAACCTGAAACTGTTCTTAACCTGAAGCACCACTTTAGCTAATGCGTCCTCCTGCTGCCACCGCGCCGTCAGATCACGATTTCTGTTCTCATCCTGAAGCAAAGTTCTTAACGCGAGGTACTATTTCTGGGTTAGCGGAGTCTGTAACCTGAAGCGTATGTAACCTGAAGTGTATGTAACCCAAGGTACCACTGTATGCTCAAAGAAGTGGGGTAGCAGTTCCTGAGCACGCTGGCCATTTTGCACATGAGAAAACCACAGATAAAGCCAGCAAGAAAATGCTGGCAACAGGCTACAATGGAGGCAGGTGACTCCTGGCTGCCATTATTAGTTATTAAGAAAGGAAATTGTGAGATGCAGGAGGAATTGCAGGAGACTGAAGTACTTGGAAGAGAGCCAGGGAGCACTAGATGGCCCAATGGGCACTGCTCACCTTTGTGGAAGTTGCCAGCCAGTGTGCACATGTCAACTCATAAATAAGAACTGCCTCCAGTTTTTTAACTACTGCAACCAACCATCTTTCATCCGACTTCTCTAAAATTCAGAAAAAATCTGCCCCTCACCCAAGAGATCTTCTCTACCAAATTTCACAATAATAGGACAAACCACTTTTGGAAGCGGTTATATAATAAACAGCAATTTAACATGGAATGAAATACATCCTAAGTATAGAGGTGTTCCCACAATGCAAACTGTTCTGCCTTGCAAATTCAAGATTGTCATTAATTCCATCTGGAACTAAATTGAGACAAGAAGATGGTAAACAGGTACGAAACTTCAAAACCACTTACGGAGGGGAGGAGAGAAGAAGAAACAACAAAGAAACTAAGTGGGGATAATGCTAAGGCATCTTGAAAACTGATCAAAGTTTTTTTGGGGGGGAGGACCTATCTGAAATTCCAAAGGAAAGAACAGAAGAGATAAGACAACATATAGCAGATACAGTACATTCACACCATCTGGAAACACAGAGACCATTATACAAAGGCCATGAATGTTGCACATGAATCCGGAATGCCTGAAAACAACAGGGCGACCCTAGAGGTCTGCAAACAGTCAACCGCACTGCACTGGATTCTAAGATAAACCACAAATTTTTACAATACCTTTGTCACTTCCATAATAGTAGAAGGCTGTTGGAGTCAGAGCACACCACCGCTTTTGCCACTCAAAGCCAAGAAAGCTGTGGTCTGCAATTAACACAATCTGTATTAGATGGGCATTCTACACAAAATTCAGTAACACACTTCATATCTGTTTCCATTACAGATTTTCTTTTTTAAGGATGGAACTGACTTCTCAATTAAAAAGCAGAAAAGTAATGTTGGAACAAAAAATTTTAAGCAGTGCAAATAAACAGTAATATAGGCTTTATTATTTCTATTGTATTTTTGTTAGTCAAAATAAGGGTATATAGGCAAGTATATGTGCTAGTATGATTTTTTTGTGTTTGGGGGAGGAGAGAGAGATGTTTTCCTAGGACTTTCTCCCTTTCCTTGAAGTATCAGTAGGTGGTTGAAGAAGTGCAAAACTTTAGACAAGGAAAGACTAGCTATTTTTCAACTTTCAGCATAGTGAGTTAACAGTTCCAAGTACATCCTACCAAACTTTTCTTGATCTTTAAACACTGGCCCAGCTCAGTCTTGCTTTACAGCAATCTTGTATGACGGAGGGACTACAATGTATCCCCTTCAGAAGTCTAAAATTTGAAGAGGCAGGTTACGCAAATTTGCGCATCTTCATATCATTTCCAACTTAAATTTTGCTTCTGCAACTTATAAGGTCTTAAATCCAGGGGGGGGGACCTCTTTCTTAAAGTCATTGCATCCAGCAGTTCAATCTACAGAATTATGCTTGATCCTCTCTGCACTTCAAGGTGTTTAGCAATACCTGCTAAGTTAGTCTAGCTACAACAGGGAATGTAATTCTTACAATATATAATTGTGGTTCTTCAAATTAATGGGTTCTGTCTTATCATTCCCTTTAATTGTTGTCTAGAATAGATAACATGCTGTTTCAGACACAGATTTATAAAAAAAAATTAAAGATGTGCCCAGCAAAGAGCCAACTTGAATAAAATAAAATTATGCCCCCGCCCTGCATAATTGACATGGCACACACACCCCATTTGAATGGCAATGCCCATCTTTGGCCACTAGGAGTTGGCTCCTATGGGGAAGAGCATAGGAATCTCTTAGGACTGGCTAAAATTCTCACTGTGACCTGGCATCTTGCCCCCGCCCTCACTGTAAGACTTCACAGCCCATGCTGGTTCTTGAAAGTCATGAGCTGTGGGAAGAGGGAGAAGGAAAGAGAGGTTTTTAAACACTGTAACAGGATTGCGATGATCCAAAACAGCACATTCAGTCCCATGTTGACTGCAGTGCCCCACTTCTTCATGCTGTTCATCAAATTCCACCCAGTGATGGATGCATTTTTAAAGGTATCTTTATAGCACCCTCAAAAATAGTCACACACTTTTCAGGACTCTCCAAAGAAAGCCACTCATCTCGTGGTTTTAGTCTCCTGAATACCTCTTGCTATTCCACTAGCTAAGAGTTCTTCCCACCTACGCTACCAGTGACAGCAGTTGCAATGGGGAGCGGGAGAGAGAAGCCATAATTTAACTTTTCCAAAGCTGTTTACCTTTTCTGCGTTTTTCCAGGTACCCAGATTTTAAAACACACTGAAGGTCTTGCGCTGCAACTGGAAGGAACTGATTCCCTGAAAAAAAGAGAAAAAGTAGGGGGTAGTATTTTTAGAAAGCATTGGCAAATCGTTATCAAACGGGGGGAACTATAACCACTAGTTATTAGTGAATGTTCAGTATATTTGTAGACATGGATCAGCCCCACTTTTTAGCCAAGATGGTGGGGCTTATAAGTGTGAAATTGTTGTATTCCATTCCATCTTCCAGGCAGCCCTCCTTCTGTGGCTTGGGAGTAATTTCCTGTGTTTTAGGAGGAGAGACACTTGGTTAGGAGCACTCTACTTTCCTCAAGCAGCAGTGCAATTGTGGGAGACAGCATTCATAACACCAGTTCCAAAAATAGCCTAGAACAGATACTAGTTACTACACAGATTGGTGAAGTAAAGAGTGCATCTGAGCATGCCTGTCTTTTACTACAACCAAGGTCCACAAATATAAAATTAAGCACATCCCCAAGTCTTATCAACAACTGGGGTGCATCCTATACTGATGTTTAATTTTAGAGACAGCGGGCATTTTTCTTGCTTCAGAAAAAATATGTAAAACATCCTTTCATAGAGTGTTTTCACTCAGCATTATTTTAGGAAAAAATATTTTAAAAGGAATGAAAAAAAAATAGCTTATGAATAGCACCAAATTAGGGAAGATTTAAGCAATCAATTAATTGACACCAATTTTTCCCCATCGTGACAGCTCTAAATAATAGTCCTTTGAAGATTTGTTACATCAGTAACGTTAATTACACCTTAAGATTTAAGATAACATACACTATGAATTATTCTTGACATCTTTTATTAGTACTTAAAATCATCTTTCCTATACCAGGCATTGATGGACACCTGCCAGTTGTCAATTTATACCACTAGGGTGCTCCAGTAGTCAGCAGAATTGAGACAGAACTCTTGAAAGCACACATTTCCCCTCATTTTTTTAAAGCTTTACCATTTTACCATTGGTTGCCTCTTTGCTACACTCCAACAAATACTGCAAATAATTAAACAGTAATTAATTTTCTCCCTTTAGTTCCCATATGCTCCTTTTTCTACATCACAGTAGTTAAGAGAGGCATTGCATGGATTTTAAAGGATCAGATGGAGTGCAACTGCAAAGCAGGCAATTACCCAACTGTCAGCAAATTACAATGATCACCAAGAGCTCTTGGCATCCAGATCCAGGTTGGCATTGGGCAACATGAATAATCATTTCCCAGCATGACACTCTAGGCAATCATGTCATTCACAGCATTGTCTGCATGCTTTTGGGTTACTGGAGAGAAATTTCATCATCAACATGGAAAAGACTGGGGAGTCTCTGGTTATGTCATCTGGCAAAGAGAGCAAGGACTTCTTTGCACAATCTGCTTAAATCAAACCTCATGGCTTCTTGTTTCCAATGCATTGTAGCAGTGCTGCTATAGCAGGCTAGCCATATATTCAAGCTGGTACTGCCATAATATATTACCTTTCATATCTTCTTTCCTTAACCCCCCCCCCAATGAAAAAGTGCAATATTTCCCCCCTTCTGCTATGAGATGCAAGTTGAATAACTTCCCACAATTATGAACCATCAACACCTTTTTGCTGAATACTGCCAATAACAACAAAGTTTCATTTGTGTACTGGTAATGCACTATTTATTTTGACAGGGTTCCACAAGTGGCTAAGCTTTTCCGAGTGGCCACGCACATAAGTAGTCAAATGACCGGTTGCATTTTTATTTATTTCTTGTGCTAGCCAAAGGCCATTGCAATATCCAAAGAAGGAAGAAGCGGGGGGGGGGGACAGCAGTCGCTACATTTGCAGTAAAACCATGATCAAATCCACCAAAATTTCTTGTTACCCAGAATAAGAAGTACTTCTCAAATAAAATGTGCAAATGAGATCTCAGAGCCTCTTTTGCAACTGACCGCTAGTCCATCCAGTTCTTTCCTCCTAATCTTCCTAGCTGCCAGGGCAAAGAGAGCCACCTTATAAGTCACAGAGTCATCAGTATCACTCAGCAGCTATTTCACCCTGCAAATGAGGAAGGTAAATTTCTCCTTCATCCCTACCCATCAGGTAGCAAAAACTGTCTGGTCTGAGATTACTTTCATCAGCATATGACTCCTCCTGCTGTTTTAATGGCTGGTCGTGGGCTCTCTCCTTGTTTAAATGGATCAAATGGATCAAATGAAAGCAAAGTAAGTCTTCCTTCATCAAATGTACTGTAAAGAAAGGGAAATAAGCAAGGATTGTGTTTTTCCCGTTTCCCATTTGCAACTTTTGTGACATATAGTGGTATCTCGGGATGTGAACGGGATCCGTTCCGGAGCCCTGTCCGCATCCCGAAGCAAATGTAACCCGTGTCTGCGCCTCAGTGCATGTCGCATTTCGGCGCTTCTGCACATGCGCATGACATCATTTGGAGCGTCTGTGCATGCGGGCGCGGCGAAACCCAGAAGTAACACGCTCCGTTACTTCCGGGTCGCCGCAGAGCGCAACCCGAAAATATTCATCCCGAAGCGTATTTATCCCAAGGTATGACTGTACTACAATACTTTCTGAAGGCTCAGGGCAGGTCACAGCATAAACATACAAAATACATAATAAAAACAAGAACAGAAGAAGTCAATAAACCCCCCTCCGATGACACATTTAAAAGGACATAGAATATTAATCAGCCAAAGGCCTGGTTGAAAATTTTTATTTTATTTTTTTGCCTGACGCCTAAAGATGTTTAATGAAGGGCCCAGGCAAGCCTCTCTGGGGAGAGCATTCCACACACAGAGCTTTTAAAACACGTGATGTCCGACAGCTAAATCTTATAGGAGTCCATTTTCCCCTTCTTAAATAATCATATCCTTTGTAAAGCAAATATATACTCATTTGCCATGCTGCTTTAAAATGGTTGGTTCTGGGGTGAAAGTGCATGGCAGTGTTTTATCTGGACTGTGTAGCCCAAATGCCAACTTTAGTTGAAAATAAATATGACGCCTCTAAGATCAAAAGGGGGACTTGTAGCAGCTGACAATCTTAAATCTAGCATGGCTAGAGGACGAAAAAATAATATGTCTGTAAGCTCCTATAATACCCACGACAAACTCATTAATATGAACAATGTTTGCTTCACAAGGCACACTATACACAGCACAAGGCATGCCGTCTTCATTTTGAGAAGCAAATCAGTAATCAATATTTGTAGAAGCAAGCTAATCCTTTGTAAAATCACTGGTTTAGTGATTGAAGAGTTTGCTCCATCTACACAGTTAATCCCTCTTCATCTGTTTGAGCCCTCTATTTATTTCAGCCACTTACAATGGTAGCTGTGTCAGATTAATACATCTCCACATGCTAAACATGCCTTGACAACTGACAAAAGCTTACTACTGTCAGGATAATCTCTACAAACACGGGGATTTTTCTTAGCGAGCCAGAAGGCAACATCCAGGAATCAAATGTTTGCAAAGGGTCTTAACTTCAAGTGACATGGCCTGCTCCCACATCACCAGTTACAGTAACCACCTTACCACTGAATCTTTTTCTAGCCCTCGTGGACATTTTTTCTTTAAACTGGAAAGATGTGAAACTGCTTAAGTCATAGGAAGATTTTTTATTTTTTTACCAAAGCAAATACTTCATATAAGAGATGAGCCTCCAGATGAACTCTCATCAATCCCAACCTCTCCAGCCATTCTATTTGGAGGTGATGGGAGTTATCTGGAGTGCAACACATAGATGACTGGTTTACGGCATGTAAAAAACTTTTTAACTATGCATGTCAGGGGGTTGGACTAGATGACCCTTGGGATCCCTTCCAACTTGGCTATTCTATGATTCTATTGAGGGACAACCTTAAAAAGAAAAGAACAATAACCAAAATTAAACTAAAATCCTGAAAATTCGCCACCAACAGAATTCATGCAAATGATGCCTGGAACATTTGACCTACTTCTTTTCCTTGAGAAACCTGGCATGGCAAAAGTTATTTCAAGATAATGGCACTTGTTCTAGATTAAAGATCGACCTGTAAAACAAAACAGCATAAACTCCTGAGCTGAGGATGGACCCTAAGGGGAGAGGCTGCAAACTGTCACAAAAAGGAAGCAAACCAATAACTCCTGCAAAACAAAAATGCATTGCAAATTCATTCAAGAGTCGAAAACCATGTCAGATTAAAGCAAACACATTAGGTCAGTGTTTCTCAAACTTGGGTCCCCAACTGTCAGTGGACTACAACTCCCATCATCCCTTGCTAGGAGGACACCGGTGCTCAGGGATGATGGGATAATGTAGGCCAACAACAGCTGGGGACCAAAGTTTGAGAAACACTGCTTGGGGATTGTATGTTACCAAGGTGCAGTGAACACATTGCACAGTCTCACATACTGTATAGTGCTTGCTTACAAATGAGCTTCCATGCTTGTACACTTTCCCTTGGTCCTCCAGCCCTAACCTTCCTCCTCTGCAGGTGTGGAACATCTCATGTGGGTGTCCACGGTTGGAAGAGTGGCCAGTCAGCACAACAACCCTCTGCTTTCCTGATGTGCTTTCATTTGGGCTACAGAGATCGGCATAGGTGAGATGAGCACACAAGACTGAGGGCAGGCAGCCATTGGGGCTCTCTACATCATGAAGTGACACACCAGCGAGACTTAACCCTCCTCCGAAACCTAGAGTTCTTTTCCTCGGTTTTTGGAAAGAACTTCGTTGCATGATGTGAATGGGGTGGCGGGGAGTAAAAGCAAAGTTTATCATCATTACAGATCTATAAATATTGCTGTTGGGATGTGTGTGGTTTTTTTGTGGGCTTCTTTCTCCCCCCTCCACATTTTTACACAATTCTCTCTCCCAATTTCTGGCCAGATTACAACCAGAAGCAGCTCCCCAGTGAGGCGAAGATGTACTCATAGCTCCTTGCAGCAGGAGCACCACTGCCACTCACCTTCCCCAATGCTAGAACAGAAAAGTGGAGCAGAGCAACAAAGGAGAATGGTGAATTCCTGAGACAAATACCTGAGGTACCTCAGATTGCTAATTATCCTAACAGGGATGGCTAATCTGTGGGTCTCACTATGTTACTGGCCTCCAACTCCCATCAGCTTGAGCCAGAACAGTCAGTCAGACCTGTATTCCAACAACATCTGGGAGGACCACAGATTGGCCACCTCTCCCCTGTTCTAGAAGATTCTCTTCTTTCACCCAAAATATCCCACCATTTACACAAATGACTTCAACTCTAATAACAAAAATGGGCACTGTTAAGGAAGTGGAAGCAACTGACAAACAATGTGTAGCCCGCACAGCAATTGTATGTTATTTGAACAGCCTTGTACCTGGCGTTCCTCAGGAATTCTAAGAAACACCCCCCCCCAAAAAAAAGGTTGCTGCTTTGAAAAGTTCAGTCTGCCATCTTGATTCAAAATGGCATCCAATAGTAACCAAACAGAGATAAAAACCTGCTCCTTGCTCTCAGGAGCCATCGCGTGAAATTTAGTTACACTATCTGAAGAAATGTCCAAAAGTATAGCAAACAGACAAGTTTCCAAGATATATAGTACATATACACACACACCGAGAAAGAGAGAGAGAGAGAGTTTTACTATTTTCACATGAATACAAGCAACAGCAGAAGATTAAGAAAAATGTTAAAAGACTAGCAAGGTTTATTCTGTGACTTGGAGAAACATAAGGTGCCCATAAAATGTGTGTTCCATCTCCTTTTAACATGACTCCTATATAAGGGAGTTTCAGTCTTGCTGATGACTTATGGGTTTTTACATAGCTCTACCAGACAGATGTTCATGCTTAAGGCCTGCCTGTAAGACGGAAAGAGGGGAAACAGCTGGAATGAGCAGCAAGCACCAGCAAGCCAAGTGACAAAATAGAATGCTGAAATCCTGAGGCAAACCGCAAGCAAGAGGAAAACACCATCTGAAGGATTGTTTGAGGGTGCCTGCTATTCTAGAAATTTATCTCTTCCCCTCGTCCATCCAAGTTACACAAGCATTCACACCTGCCTCCTCCTCTTCTAATAAAACTGGCCATTAGAAATGCCGAAGCAGGAACATCTATGTTTCCCCCTTCTGCTTCGCTGTTTCCATATGGCGATAAGGATATGAAACAGAACCCAGCACATGAAACCATGTTCAAAGCCTTCATGAAAAACAAACAGTTTACACGTTAGAAGAACTTGCTCAAGTTAGTATCAAGAGAAATATGCAGAATGAATGCTGGACGCCATATACCCTGGCAACATTTAACAACATTACGTGTGCCAACAGCATGGAAAAGATGAACATCCTTTTCAGCTCCTGGGAGATTGCTAAATGCTGCATATATTTTTATACCCCCCCTCTCCCCTTGTGCAAGCAGAAGGAACAAAAAATATTTGTTTAATATGCACAGATCCTCCGGATCCCCATTCTGAGCAAAGTATGAACTTCGTACTAATTGCAAGCAGGTTTTTTATATTCTTCAGTACACTAGTTTTTGGTACATAACTATATTTAAGTACCAAATAAGAATATTGCTAAGGTTTCAAAGCCATCAATTATTAACTGGGCTTCCCCAGGTCCTACTGTTGTACCGATGTTTGCCATCCTGATGCACCTGAAACTGTTGGTCCTAGTCCAACATCCTGTTCCCACAGTGGCTAACCACATGCCTATGGGGTGCCCCAAAGAAGGACCTGAGTGCAGCAACCCTCTGGCCAGTTGTGACCCCCAGCAAATAGCCATCCAAGTTGGTGGCCATTGCAACATCTTCTGGAAGCAAACTGCCACAATCTTATGATCATATCTCAGCAGAAAAATAGAGTTGGAAGGGACCCGATGGATCATCTAGTTCAGGGGTCAGCAACCTTTTTCAGCCATGGGCCGGTCCACCATCTCTCAGACCATGTGGGGGGCCAGACTATATTTTGAAAAAATATATGAATTCCTATGCCCCACAAATAACCCAGAGATGCATTTTGAAGAAAAGGACACATTCTACTCATGTAAAAATACGCTGATTCCCGGACCGTCTGCAGGCCGGATTGAGAAGGTGATTGGGCCTGATCCGGCCCCCGGGCCTTAGGTTGCCTACCCCTGAACTAGTCCAACTCCCTGCAATGCATGCATATGCACCCACATGACGTCAAAAATAAAATTAAAAAATGAATGAAAAATGCAAACATGATTGAGCAGGGATTCAAACCTGAAAGCACCACATATTGCACACTATTCACTATTTAGACTGCTCAGAAGTAAGTCTACTGATTTCAGTGGGACTAACTCCCAGGTAAGTTATATGTAGGATAGCAGCCTTAACCACGTAAAACTTTCCCTGAATATGTGCCCACTAAACAGAACCATTTAATATCCATTTCAGTGGTTGGTAGTCAGGTATTCTTTTCCTCAATGTCAGAACTTCTTACGCAAAAGTTGGCACTTGAATTTGCTGGCTTTTGTCTTCTTTCTACACCTCTTCTTTCCTTTTTGTTTCACGTGCGTGAAACTATAAGCTGTTGTTTGAATTTGAAAACTGCCACAAGTGCATTGGAAGAAAGGCAATATATAAATATAAGTAAAGGAAGGAAGAACAAGCAGTGTGAGAAGTCCTTGCTTCCCAGATCCCCAAAGGACCTTAGAAGAGACCCGATAAGCACTTTCCCCCTTGTCAATCAAGAAAAAAATCTGGCTGACTAAGCGGTTTTTGTGCTTTTCCACTTACCACCTCTGCAAGATGCCATAAGGCAGAGAATCCTGGGTTAAAAGGACAAAATTCCATTTTTATGAATGGAAACTGGGGGGGG
Organism: Podarcis filfolensis; assembly: GCF_964270895.1. Taxonomy (NCBI): domain Eukaryota; kingdom Metazoa; phylum Chordata; class Lepidosauria; order Squamata; family Lacertidae; genus Podarcis; species Podarcis filfolensis. The sequence continues at coordinate 22,875,691 of NC_139614.1, read as the reverse complement.
GGGGAGAGTTACCTAACTCAAAATAGGCTGTACAGTCCTCCTTTCCTTTCACACAACAGACAAAGGCCAAACAGGTTTTCTAAAAATGGCAGCATATACATTATCAAAATAAAATAATCCCCAAGGCTCGAATACTGCACGTTCAGAGTTAAGCAAAGAGGGTTTTTTTTTTACTGAGTGAACTAAAGCAAAGTCATCATTCTTGAGGCAAAGGAGGGAAATTCTAGCAGGATGCAGAGCCCTTGAAACTAGCACTAAAATTAGCAGATACTAAAGGCATGATTAGATGACCACTTACAAGACAGCAGTTTCGTTGTACTGAATAGGAGAATACCACTATGTGCAATATGCAATATGACCCTTCGGAGTCGTTTATGCTATAATTTGCTGCTCCATATCGCCGTACATTTTATTAAACTCTCAAAATGCTTCATTTTTTTGCCCAAAGATCAAAATGCATTTGCATTATTTATCTATTCCCCATCCCCCACACAAAGCATCCACACTTTCTAGGCTTTTTTTTTTCATTTTTTTTCCATTTTCTCAGCAAAATAATAACTCTTTGGACCTTACAGGCAGCCAAGTATCAGGCTTTAACCATCTGTCAACTGGCTTGGATTCAGCAAGCATGCTCCCATAGTTTGGGCTCTAATTGTGTTTAATGCTGCACTAATTATTTCAATGGGGAATAATCTTGTACAGTCAAAGTTGACTCATTTTATAAACTGGAAGCTCCTCAGCTATAAATTGGCAGGTCTCATCCTTCATTTCTCCTAAGCGTTGTGCCAAGGGGGAATAAGTATATGGTTGCTCTGTGACCAAATGTCATGTGCTGGGCAGAAACATTGATCCTGGCTATTAATCACTCCACAAGCCCTCCCAGTAATCAAAGGGCACAGCTGCAGTGATATATGACCAATGTCAAAGCAGAAAGCCCTTTACAAGACTGCATGCCTACCAGCTGATGGCCAGTATGTAGTACAGTGTGCACACTAGCCAGCCCAAAATGCCCAGGCTAATTAATCACCACCTCTAACTGTTCATACTATCATTAAACACCTTTATTGGCTGAATTATCTGAGGATTCTTACCCCGTAATTGCTTAGGTCTGGAAGCTATGAACCTTCTCACCTGGATACACAGAGCTGACTATTACCTGCTCTGGACCACCTCCTGGCCTTTCATTCTCTCCTCGGAAGAGTTTGCTGACCCAGCAGTGAACCAGTGACGAGGAGAAAATTGGATACCTTTCCAACCGATCTTGGGATGGTTCAGTTTATTGGGAGAACTAAATAATGCCGGGGAGGTGGGGACGGGGGGGGGGGAAATAATTGGATCAGCTTTAAAAATCTACTCATTGGGACTTCTATTCTCAAGGGGCATGAATGCCAAATGCAGAAGTCAGAGGTGCCAACTTGAATTAAATATCGTGGGGGCCCAGGTAAGCCCTAACCCACCTAACTGATCACATGACGCAGTGCACACACACTATTTGAATGGGCATTCCCATCATCTTTGTGGGGGCCCAGCACCCTCAGATATTTTATTGTGGGGGCCAAAGCCCCCACTGCCCCTAGGCGTTGACTACGTTTTTTAAAATCTGAAAGCCAAAGAAATGAAGATTACAACGAATGCATCGATTCAGGCCAGAATCTGTCTGCCAGAACCAACTCAAGGCATCAGCACCAGCACTAAAGACTAAATGACTCCGCAATGCTGGTTATCACTTGCTGCAGATCTGGAGAAGGGCTGTAGCTCAGTGGTAGAGCATCAGGTCCAATCCCTGTTATATCCAGAAAGGAATGGTAGAGGACCCTGACTGAAACCCTGGAGAGCTACTGTCAATCAGTCTGGATGATACTGAGCCAAATGGACTCAATGGTTTGACTCAGTATAGGGCAGCTACCTGGCCCAACATTTACAGAGTTAAAAATACTGGATTCTTTTCATAACATCTCCCTTTGAATGCACTTGGGTTTATATGGAGCAACCACTAGTTCCATTTTAGAAGACATAAAGGAAATTGTGACAACCCAACAATTTGAAACCCATGGTTCTTATTCATTTCCTGTTATGTGATACTTGACAACTAGCAAAAAGTTGAGTTACACCAAACGAATCAATTCAGTTTTGAATGAATCACAACGTGCAGCTCCTTGTGAAACCAATATTCAGGACACCCGTTATGGATACCTTAAGAGCCACGGTAATCAATGAAGAGACTGTTTTGGAAGCAAACAACAGGTGGAGGCAAACAGCATTCTGGAAAGAGTTGAAGGCATTACCATAGATGTGTCATTGCTTGTGGTATACACACTTATTGTTATGGGCCCACTATCATCTCTGGTCAAAATAGAACACACATAAATTGTCTTTCAAAAACTTGCCTGGCCAAAAAAATGACATGTGCTTGCATACCGTGGTCAATAATGCTTGCTCTATTCTAAACAAATATTGTCTCTCTACAAGCAGCTTGCAGTAAGAGAGAAACCCCAAAAATATTGTATGGGATTAGAATTGATTAGTCAAAGAATGCCAATAAAGGCAATACACTCATAACTTAGTTGTTGAATGCCACCTTGGTACTCGTATGTTGCGGCTCCCAAACAATCGAAACCCGGAAGTGAGTGTTCCAGTTTTTGAACCTTTTCTTAGAAGCCAAACGTCTGATGTGGCTTCCGCTATTGTTTCCAGGATGCCTGCGCAATCGGAAGCTGTGCCTTGGTTTCTGCACATTTTGGAAGTCAGATAGACTTCCAGAATGCATTCTGTTTGAAAACCAAGGTATGACTGTACAGAACTGTAACTGCACTGACAGTAAGGGTTGAGCTTTTCTTCTGCTCAAAACCAATGTACTGAGCTGGAGTGAGAGCAGGCCACAATGTTATGGAATAACCACATTCAAACACAGATTTTGGCACTGCAGACAAGGATTTTTAACAGACTGACACCATTGTCGGGGAAGGGGGAAATATGATGGTGAAATGAGGATCCACAGCACTGTCCCTTCTCAAACCCTGCAGTGTAGAAAGTGGCAGCACTTTATTTTCCCCTTGTTGACATTAGAAGGGGCTCAGAGAGAAATAAACCAGGTATATCATGGGTAAAGGTAGACTGGAAGTTACAAGAAAGGGAGTAGCACATATACATACTGCCATTCATGAACCCAAAGCCCAAAATGTGGAGAACCACTGGCCTGTGACCCAGTTGTGGCCCACAGTGCACTGAAATCATAGACCTGTCGAGTTGGAAGGGACCCTGAGGGTCATCTAATCCAAACCCCTGCAGTGCAAGAATCTCAACTAAAGCATCCATGGCAGATGGCCATCCAACCTCTGCTTAAAAACCTCCAAGGAAGGAGAGCCCACAAGCTCCCAAGGGAGACGGTTCCACTGTCAATCAGAGCTGCAATTAATTGATTAGTGTGTTGTGTAGTGTAGTCCCCCTCCCCTTTAATGCACTTTTGCTGGTTCTGTCTTCCTTTCTAGGCAGCAATTCAACAGGTTAAGCCATTTCTGGTATGAAAATACAATTATGGAAAAAACTTCATCATGACCGTACTCTCTATTGCGTTATGCCATGCCCCGCAAGGCAGCCATTTTGTGACTGGCACTCCCGAGCACTCTCTAGAAATTCAAAATGTGCCTCTTGGTTGAAAAAGGCTGGTGACTCCCTGGGCCTAAACTTACTGGCAAGGACTCTCCAGGAAGAGCTGACCCAAGACATTTTGGCACCTATGGCAGATCCCAAAATGGTGTTCTATTCCCTGCCAGGGAAGAAGGGGTCAAATAATAATAATAATAATAATAATAATAATAATAATAATAATAATTTATAATTTATACCCCACCCATCTGGCTGGGTTTCCCCAGCCACTCTGGGCGGCTCCCAACAGAATAAAAAAGTGATAAAGTATCAAACATTAAAAGCTTCCCTAAACAGGGCTGCCTTCAGATGTCTTCTAAAAGTCAGATAGTTGTTTATTTCCTTGACATCTGATGGGAGGGCGTTCCACAGGGCGGGCGCCACTGCCAAGAAGGCCCTCTGCCTGGTCCCCTATAACCTCAGTTCTAGCAACGAGGGAACCGCCAGAAGGCCCTTGGAGCTGGACCTCAGTGTTTGGACTGAACGATGGGGGTGGAGACACTCCTTCAGGTATACCAGGCTGAGGTTGTTTAGGGCTTTAAGGGTCAGCATCAACACTTTGAATTGTGCTCAGGAATGTACTGGGAGCCAACGTAGGTCTTTCAGGACTGGTGTTATATGGTCCCAGTCTCCAGGTTATTGAGCAATGGCCTTTCCCATTTACTGCTTCCTGATGCTTTTAACTGGAGAGGCCAGAGGTTAAACCTTAGACCCCTGGAATGTACAGCATGTGCTCTATAGGTACGTTCATTTCAGGCATGAATTTTACCCGCAATCCTTGACATTTAAAGCATCTCTTCTAAGGCAGCCAGTACCAGGAGCATGAGGAAACTTAGTATGGGGAGCAGGGGGCGAGAGGAAACTTTCCCCCAAAATTTGTAGGTATCGAGAAAAGATTTCAGAACCTCAAACTTTAATGAAAGCTGAAAATTACTTTTCGGCAATCTGACAGAGAATTCGAAGAAGAATTTTTTTTAGATAAATTACCTGGCGACAAAAAGTGCTTTGAGATCTTCGCACCCAAAGTAGGAAGTGCTTTTAAGACAATTAAATTATTTCGCTTCGGGCTCTGTCTTTTCAATTTGAGCTAATGACACCATTTAAGGATGGTCCATTTAACTGAGGGTCTTTTGTGAGACAGACAGACAGAAGGCAATCTGGAAGTGTTTGGTAGGATTTTTCCATATTTCAGAATTTAATACTGAAAGGTTTCCATCAAATTCTCCCATTCAAACATTCATCACCAGAATGAAAGTATAATCTCACAAGATAAATGTGTGGCGGGTTTTAAAGAAGTTTTCCCCACAATTTTTTTTTTCTTCCCTCAAAAAGGAATCAATTTCATCCTAATGGCAATTATGCCACTGTGGAATAATAACAGTATCAAGTTGGCTCAGTCTTTCCTCCTGCCTCTAGAGTGCGCCCAAATCACTCCTATTACTTCTGGCTTCAAGACCAAATTTCCTGTTTCTACTCTATCAACATGTATATTAGTTTAGAGTTTCTAAAAGGAAGAGACTGCCAGTCCTGTGCCAGGCATTTACCATAGGATACATACCCTCCAACATTTCTTTGATGAAAATAGTATTAATATTCAATATAATAATAATAATAATAATAATAATAATAATAATAATAATACTATTTATACCCCGCCCATCTGAATGGGTTGCCCCAGTCACTGTGGGCAGCTTCTAATATATATAAAAACAGAATAAAACATTAAACATTTAAAAAACCTTCCCTATATAGACATACCTTGGAATTGGAACAGAATCCGTTCCAGAAGTCTATTTGACTTCCAAAACACTGAACTTCCAAGGTGTGGCTTCTGATTGGCTGCAGGAGCGTCCCGCAGCCAATCGGAAGCCACGCCAGACATTCGGCTTCCAAAAATCATTCGAAAACTGGAACAATCGCTTCCGGTTTTCAATTATTCGGGAGCCGAAATGTTTGACTTTTCAGGCATTCGGCTTCCGAGGTTCCACTGTACAGGACTGCCTTCAGGCGGCTCAGGGGTCGGATAACTCCATAGCCTCCAACATTTCTCCAGTGTAAACAGGGATGCCCTAAGGAAAAGCGGGACATTCTGGGATTGAATCAGAAAACGGGACTGCTTCTGTAAATCCAGGACTGTCCCTGGGAAAATAAGGACACTGGGAGGGTCTGAGGACAGTGACAATCGTATGCTTCTTCAAAGCACTTCTGTTGCGTCTGCTCTTCTGATTATCCGGGAATCCAAACAGACGCATCATCGTAGGGTGTTTAGCATCTGACCACAGTGCAGTGGAAAACCTAAGCCCCATGTGCCCTGTTCCCAAATGTTGTTCCTTGCTTCAGAGCACAACAGCCCTGCTCTGAAATGCATAAAGAGCTCCACCGTCCATTAAGGCTTACTTGCTTTTTTCCCCCTACCTGCAAACACCACACTGTTCCTTTCTTGTAACTGCTGAGGAGAAACAAGCATACGTAGCAATTTCATGAGCACATCGCATCACCCACAGCATTGCGAATACAATAGAGCAGCTATTAAGCAGAAGTCCAGATTAAGATGAAAGAGAAGATGAGGTGTTTTCTCCTGTCAGCAGTGGGAGAGCCGTGCTGCTAGTATGTGCCGCGCTACATCATTGCCAGCATCTGCCTGCTCATGTAAAAACATGAAAGTTGCTGATTCTGAGGCAGGCTGAAATTAAAATGTGTTTCTCCCCCACCACACACACACACACACACACAATTCACCAATACCTCCAACTGCATCATGACTCCAGTCTGGTCTCGATTCAACTTGATTAACGCTTGGCGTTTTCACTTTGCAGTGATTTAAAAAATAGGTTTGCTCAGGCTGCAGGAGCTCTTATTTAAAACACCACAGATGATGCAGTTTCAGGTGTCATGCAATTACTATTGGGATGTGCCAAATTTGTTGTTGTTGTTGTTTATAGAACACCAGGTAAAACAGAAAAATCGGAAGTGCATATACTTACACACAGAAGGCAAGGAGCCATTGCGGTATTGCGGTTTAAGAGTGCTGGACTAGGACCTGGAAGATAAGGGTTCAAATCCCCACTCAGATATGAAGCTCACTGAGTGAACTTGGGCCAGTCACTGGCTCTTATCGTAGGCCTACCTTATAGGATTTGTTGTGAGAATAAAATTGGAGGGGTGCAAAGCATGTATGCCACCTTGAGCTCCTTGGAGGAAAGGTAGGCTATAAATCAAATAAACAAATGAATAACCACCTGCAGATATGGCCACGGCTGTTTAAAGGAAAGCCAGTCCCACCCTCTGACATAGACAAGGCATAGCATGGCATCAGAGGGCATTCAGTAATGTAAACTGCTACTTTTCTGCGTTGCACTACTTTCAAACATGGCACAGTTTGCTCCTCGGTCTATAAGCAATCCCACTACCATTTGGGGCTCTTGGATGCTCCTGATTCCCCCTTGTACAGCTAGTGCCACATCCTCGTAGCACATTCAGTAGCTTCAGAGTCTTTGGTGGTTGCCATCAAAATGTACAGAAGTGCTTAAAGGGATGACAAGTTACAAAATAAGTGAAAACCTCAAGGTTAATGACAATTACAAAAATACAGCAGGGAGCTCCTTAGGATGAACGTGATCGAACACCATTCACATGAGAACATAATGTGATTTTGCTGAAGGAGATACCAAGATACCAAGATCCACCCAAATCTGCCTTCTCCAACCTCACACCGTCCAGATGTTTTGGAATGCAGCTCCCATCAGCCCCGGACATCTGCAGGGCACCAGGTTAGCAAGGCTGACCTAGTACATCATCCTGTCTTCAACAGCCAGCCAGAGGCCTCTGGGAACTAACAAGATGATTGTGAGTATGATAGCAGTTCCCTGTTTGTCCACACCATCTGGCATTCGGAAATATGGTGCCTCCGTTTATGGAGTCTTCATTTAGTTATCATAGCTAATAGCTGTTGATAGACCCACCCTCCATGAACGTATCTAACCCTTTTTGATGTCATCTAAGCCAGTGACCATCACCACATATTGTGGTAATGAATGCCATAAGTCAATTATGTGTTGTGTGACAAGTGCTTCCTTTTCTCAGACCTAAACCTTCTGCCAACTGACTTCATTATATGGCGCTGAATTCTAGCATTGTGTGAGAGACTCCAATTTCTTACCAAACATTTTCTTCATTGCAATCGTTGTTTCATAAAATTTTGACTATGCTTTCCCTTATTTTACTTTTTTTAAAATACAAACTAAAAAAGGTCCAAATGCCTTTCCTCGAAGGAGACCGGAATGCAAATAAAAACCAGATGGCATTAATGGAAGTCAGCAGAACAGAGCAGAAAAGTGATTCCTGACATAAAAATAACCACAAAGGAATATATAAGAACATTGCAAAGGTTTACAATAGGTGTACCAGTCCACCTACCTGGATGGATTGAACAATGACTTTTTGCATAAGGAACTATAACTTGTCCCAGCCAAGTGGAATTTTATTATTTATTATGACATTTATATCCTTTTCTTACTTTGGTGAAATTCAACACCCAACTCAAGGGTTTTCATGGGCTGCTATTTTAACTTCATATTAAAGTTTTGAAAATTAAAAAATAAGATAAAAGAACCAGTACTAACTTGTAAGCATTATTGTAAAATTCTGTTGTATGTTATATAAACTAGTGACATGCCCACCAATCGGCAGGAGGGGTGGTATCTGCAGCACGGCCCAGCTTGCCATTTTAGAAAATGGATTTTCCAAATGGCAGAGCGATAGGATTGGTCAAATGCTGTCAAAAAGCAATTCTGCTCCTCAAGAGACTTTCTCTTATTAATTTTCCCTCAGGGGGTGGGTCAAAAGAGGGGCATGCCTTACACACACACACACACACACACACACACACACACACACGTCTCCAACAGCCACTGAACTTACTAGGAGTTCGCCATGCTGTTTCCGTATTATATCTCCAGGCAAGGCAAGGCTGCCTTCCCCAGAGGAGCCATCCTTTCCTCCATTTTGCTCTCCCTGTCACCCAGTAGCTTCTCTGCTCATCTCCGGATAAACCCAGTGGCTATTCTGTTTCAGGTGGCATTTGGGGACGCAGGAGGAAGGTGAGCTAATCTCACTAAAGCTGTCATAATAAATGGAATGAAATATGCATTAGAAAGCTCTGCCTTTGAAGGTCTGGAAACGACAAGAAGCCTCATGAACACACCTGTATACACGTTTGTGCATGCCTACCCAGACAGCCACCTCTCTCGCAGCAACGCTGTTCAAATGTCTGAAGAAAGGCCCAGAATTTGGTCCCCTGGCACAGATAGTCAGCACTGTCAAAACTGACAGTGCTGACTATGTTGGCACTGTGCAAGAAGTGGTTCCCGATTCAGTGCTAGGAAGGATGTTTGAGGCCCCAGAAACTGTACACAGACCCTTTTCCTCCCACATGTGGTTCATAATCCAAAAGATGCAATTCTGCCGACGTATCATCCTTGTTCGTTCAGGGAAACTGTCCTCTGAAGAGAATATAGCAAACATCTGAAATCTGAAATCTTCAGTCATTCTTGCTCGCAAAAGACAAGGTGGGTTATCTTAATGCAGCCTGAAAACAATACAAAAGGCATTTCTAAGATGGAACAGAGTGCGCTTAGGACGCTGTTCAGAAAATCAAGTTTTACTGATTGTTAATGAAACTGAAAAGTCTAATTAGCAAGACTGGGGGATTTAACCTCAGCATTTTGGCCAAACACCAAGTTGGTTAATTACATCTTCCTAGCCAAAAAAAAACCCCTTTGTCATTTTAATTAGATAGGCTATTCCTCATTTCCTGGCTTTAAAATGTTCTCGTGGGTTCACAGTACCACTGCGACAGCTCCCTAAGTTCTACCCAAGAGGCAGCTGTGTTTGATGTTAACACAATGATAATATATCTAGATCACAGATTATATCCTAGGAAGCACTTCAAAATATTAGTATCATGTTAACTGTGTTGCATTAAATACTCTGAAGAAATAACTCACTAAAACACAGCTACCCACATTCCACAGAGCGAAACCTAATTGGTGCCCAAGTGCATATGTGGGAACCCCTCAAAGGAAAAGTTCTTTTGTGAATCAGAGAAGCAGGGAGGCGGGGGAAGCTTCTCTGAATTATGCTATGTAAGCTCCTTTCAAAGAGGCAGAAAAAAAACCAACCAGCTAATTTTATAAAGCACTTCAGCATACAGTAATAGCACTTCAGTTTTAATACTGCATTGTTATAACTATAAACAAAGATGGGGGGGGGGGAAACCTTTCACATTATTTGTTGACTAGCAAATAATTTTACACACCATTAAAATGCTATGATCTATGCATTCAAAGTCTAGCATGATAGTTCTCGTTTTCTTTTTAGTAAAATTAGTAAAGCTGAAATAGTTCACATCAATGCTAAAATATATGTCAGAAATATATGTAAAGCTAGTGAGATGCGCCTAACTTTCTACCGTGCAAAAAGAAAACTGACGAGCTGCATAATCCTGCGCACGCCTGCTCAGACATGTCCCATTGAGTTCAATAGGATTTTACTCCCAGACACATGCATTGCAGACTATATCGGCGCCATACCATGTGTGTGTGTGTGTGGGTTTGTGTTACCCTACAAAGGGGTTTGGAAATACACCAGTCCTCTTTAGCCAAATAAAGACGTCTGTATTAGTGATGTACTCTGACAACAATTCCAATAAATTAGTATTTTAAGTGGACTGTTATATATTTAATCCTGTCTTTATTTCTGTGGCTGCAATTTGTTTTCACTGTTTTTAATATGGAATTTTAAATTGTAATCTGCCCTGCGAGCTGCTGGTGAAGGAGGAGCCATAAACAAAATAATAATATTTACAATGATTTCATATAGCGCAAAACTCCTGTCAGATATTGCAGAGCCATAGTAATGTACAGAATTACTTTACTATTTTAACTTTGGAAATCTTAAACATTTTAAGAAAATACACTGGGGGGGTGTTCTATAGATTCCTAAATTTTCAATACTAAAATCTAAAATCAAAGATTCAAGTCCTATAGTAAATGTAATAATCTCTCCCTTACCAATCCTGTTTTAAATATCACAACAATATGAATATACACCCTATGTGACAACGTGCTCCTTGTTATGTTATAATAGAATTATTAAGAAAAATCACAGTGGCCGAAAAGAAAATTCTTCCAAAGAATTGACTATGAATACACCTAAAGTCAGAACACAGCTGAGGAGTGAAGAAAGCCATAAAGCTATAAAAACCAGTGTGCGATTTCCTGGTCTGGCTTCTTGAGGTCATAAAACTCAAAGCATCTTTCCCAAACCCTCTTCACTCAGTTGTGCCTTAACTATTTGGGTTATAAATACTTTTCATCTCCTGACACGTTTTTTTCCCAGAGGCTCCATTTCCTGTGGAAATTGTAAATTCTTTACATATTACCATAATAACCAAACACATAGACGCAGTATTATTATGGTCAAAGAGAACTGAAGTGCTCCGCGAGATACCACACATGGGTATTAAAAGCCTTATTCTGAGTGGGAAAGGTTAATATCTGAGAAAAGCTGTTTCAAACTGTGATGAGAACGCATCATTTTGACTTTGCCGGTAAAACATAGCACGTTATAAACTCGGCAGCTAGAAACGTACGGCCTCAACGCTCTGTCTGCAAACATCTTCACCCCAACCATTTTTTCCCAGCAACAATGCAACCACTAGAAATCTACAAAGGACAAATACAAAATTGGTTGTAGACTCTTATGGAACAACTAAGGCATCGTTTGCCTGTCAGGAAACAATAAAGCATTATTCCACCATCACAAAAAAGGGGTTTGGGGGGGTGGGAGGAAGAAAGACCCATTGGAGACAGTATAGTTCTGTCGGTTGTGCAAATGTGCAGTTGCTAAGAGGCAAATATGCCCCTTGTAATCAAATAGCCCAGCTCAGCACTGCTGCTGGCTTGGGGCGAAAAGCAAATTCCACCAGCCACAAACTTAGAAACAGTCTTGAATTATTTGTTGCTGACCGCTGGCTGAACTCTGTCCTGATGAGCACCATCACCATTAGCCACTTCTCAGTGTATTCCATCACCCAATGGCAACAGCAGCATGCTACAGCTCAGGCTACGAGAAATTGATCAAACAGGGTAATGAGACTATTTCTTCACGGAGGTTATTTTAAATGAATATAAATATTTTCTTTCTACATAATTTGCCACAAAAGGTCACCGAGCTCCCCGCGATTCTAAAGAAAAATGCGGCAGAATTTCCTATCTCCGCATTTGAGTGAAACAAACCATTTCCGCGGATTTTCCTTTTTCCTTTTTTTTTAATGGGCGGTGGCATAAATCTTAATGGTCTGGCAGCATCCTATACAATTGATTAGAGGAAACATTTAAGCTGCACGTTTTAGTTACAGCTGAAAAGATATGATGCAATTTCAGAAAGGATGTATAACCAATCACGACTTGCTGATTATAAACCTTCCACAGAGGAACGTTGTTTTTTTTTTTGTTTTTTTTTTTTGCTGAACAGCCTAAACTTTAACGCACACAAATTGAACACATGGGCTGGGATCCAAATAGCCTTGCACAATGTTGCATATATGTGCTCCCTTTTCCCGCTGCAGCCCCTCCAAAAGCTGCTCCGGTGTGGCCATATGGGACCATATTGAGAATCAGCAACCCTTCCACACACAAGCTGGGTCCACACAGGGCTGCTTTCCATTGATGCATGAGAAGGTTTGGATCCCAGTACCGTCATTAGGCCAAACACACCTAGAATTATTAGGATAAAATATCCGAGTACGGATTAGCGGTTTTTTATGGGATCCCTTCTTCATAATGAATTTTGCATCCCTGCTACTGAATGCGAGTTTAATTCACTTACCGTCCAGGTCCATTTTAAGCTTTGGCAAGCTACAAAGTGAAGGCGAAACCCTTCTTCCAAGTCTTGAGTGTAATTCTCAAGTATGATTTTTCAGCAGTGTCTCTCTGCAGAATTACCATTAAATATTGCACATAATCAGAGTGTTTCACCGACTGCAGCAAGGAAATACACGCAGTGACGAAATATATCCGAATGAAAGCTGTTGCTTAGGGTTTAGGGAAGAGCGTTAAGTGTTGCCTATAATGAAACCTACCCTTTCATTAAATGCTTTGATAAAACAGATATCGGGATTCTCTCTCTCTCTCTCTCTCTCTCTCTCTCTCTCTCACACACACACACACACACACAGACAATACTGGCATAATTTTAAAAGAGGAAATAACAATGAAGAATTTGAATGAAGAGAGAGACTATACTTTTATAGTACATGCAAGCTGTATTGTGCTTTATAATTCCAATCCTTGAAAATTATCTAATGCATGTATATTAATGGGAGGATGCACCAGCTAAGGCACAGATGGCTAACCTCTGCATTCTTGGGAGCCGGTCTATTTCTCAAGGGGCCAGAAATCCTTCATAGGTTGCCAGGCTCTAGAGCAGGCATAGGCAAACTCCGGCCCTCCAGATGTTTGGGACTACAATTCCCATCATCCCTGGCCACTGCTCCCGTTAGCTAGGGATGATGGGAATTGTAGTCCCAAACATCTGGAGGGCCGGAGTTTGCCTATGCCTGCCCTAGAGGTACAGGCTACCTGCTTTTTGAGAACATGCACACAGGTAAATTTGGGGCACCATGTGTAGACTACACTGAGCTCTTCGATGGACAATCTCCTGCAAGTACCCCACTCATCTGTATGAGACAGCTACTACCAGAAAGAGGGCCAATTTTGGGTTGCTCCCAAATTCTCCCTATCTTATTGCTTTTCGGCTGCTTTAAAATACCTTTTCTAAAAGGTATTGTTCTGTGCTGCTTTTGTGATCTTGTAGCCTTTCTGTGTTTTCTGTGTTTGTTTCTTATGTATGTGCATTGCTGCAGCGTAGCGGAGGCAGTTTTCCCACTTCACCACTTCTTTGCTTGAAATGTGACCAGGAGGCCCCATTAATGTCTTTCTGTACATGCCCTCTAAAAGCAATGTTCATCTCAGGCAGAACTACACCACAGTTTCACTGTATGTTTAGGAAACTTAACAAATCAGGATTAACGCTGACTGCAGTTAAGTGTTATGTCTCTCATCCATTACACAAATTTTCAGTATCTGGAGCATCACTGTCTACTGATGCAAAATGAACACATAGACTATAAAAAGTATTCTCCAGAATGATCAAGCATAGTTTCTATGATCAGTATAGATAACTCCAGAAGGGTTAATTTCTCTGCATCAGAATAATTGTGGAACCTGAACTTCTTAGAAGCAAACTACAGGCAAACAATATAATATCCTCCCAAAATGTCTCCAGTACAGTACTGAATTCTCAATGTGTCCACAAGTGGGATGAAAAGTGCATACAATTACCAATTAAAATCAATAGTACAGGAAAATTAGCAGCCACTAGCAGAAGAACTCTAATCAACTGCCTAGCCATTTGACAAAGTCCATTGCAACAGCAAAGGAGCCATCACAACTTCAAGTGCCAATGAGCCAGATGGCATTACTGGAAAAATTATACCCACAGACTGGCAGCCTGATCCTGTGATCACTGCCCAAGGGAAGTAGTAATGAAAACAATGAATAGTTAGATGTGATAGAGTAAATCAATTATCACCAACTCTCTGCAGCCTTCCCCCCCCCCACCGCCGCCCCAAGATTACTTTAGAAACTTCTTTCTCCTAACTATCAAGCACCTGGTTAGGTGAACAGGTTCTCATCCATTCTGATGACAAGTTAACTGCCAATGGAAATGGAATAGAATGAGATATAATGTTTTTTTGTGATTGACAATGCAGCATCTCCTAATTTGGTAGCTGGCAATTATTGGGATTAGTTAAATGTATTTCTAAGCACTGCCATGAAAAGCTTCCTACAGGCATTGGAAATATGTGCACCGTGAAGCTGCATTTTGTGCTCTACTCATTTGGCAAGAAATCACTGAGAAAACTCAAAAGCAAGCAAGGAAGTTTAAAGGCAAGAGCTTCTGCATTATGGCTTTGGAGACAAGGCCTGTAGCCTCCCCTATTCCCATCCCTCGCAAGACAATTGGGGGTGTTAATATCCTACTGGGGCCAATGGGAACCTTGTTCCAGCATAATTGCCATATGGGGGAACGATCTTGTTGAGATCACAGTTTAACCCTCCTCCAACACTAAAATCTCAAAGAAGATTCTCCTCCACTCCAATAGGAGGCTTTTAAAAACCCCAATTCCTATGGCAGAGAAAGCAATATGTCAGCAATCTCTGTGTATGAACAGATGACCATGAAAGCAAGTGAATATGCACTTTTAGCTTTGGTCTCATATGCTACTGATACGTGACTCCTGGAAGTTTAGCTGTAATGGAATGAGGCCCTCAAGCTGGAAAAAGTTCCCCACGCACAGTGACCCAGCATGCAGAAAGCTATTTCATTGCACAGCTTAAGCTACCTAAACTTCTCATAAGAATATAAGAGCAGCCCTGCTGGATGAGACCATAGAACCATCTAATCCAGCATTCTGTTATCACAATGGCCAGTCAGATGTCAATGGGATGCCCACAAGCAGCCTACACAATTAAGGCTGAAATACTATCTGAAGCAGAAAAGGGAACACTAGACAAGTGTGATACCCTTTCTCCATTACTTTTCCAAGAAACAAGACATGCTACACAGTGTTGTTTTTGAGTCTCTTTCCCAACTTCTTGCAAAAAGCAATAAGCCAAGCAACAATAATACCACTGCTTCCCTGAAACATCACTCGCTTTAAGACGTTTTTTAGTATGTCAGACGAGGCTGGTCGCAAGTTCTACCACTCGCATGGTGCTATAAAGCCCATAGCCAACTAGTTGCAATGAAACATGATGGCCTTGCTGGGGCTGCAAAGGAAACCGAGAAGCGGTGCAGTGTGATGCATCGAAGTGAAATACAAACGAAGGGGTGAGAAGCAATGAAAGATGTCTCAAACAACTGAAGTTTAAAATTTAGCAGACTATGAGAAGGAGGATTTGGCCAACAATTGCCAAAAGGATACGGAACATGTTTTTAACCCTTAGAAGCTTGGCAATACAAGGCAGAAGGAAAACTCTGGAGAAGTCATAAATGCAAGGTGGCTGAAAGCCAGTAGAGATCCTTGATGGCAAGAAAAAAGGATGGCAAAAAAGTGTTCGTGAAAACAAGTTACAATCTAATAGGGGTCAAAAGTTCCACAAAGAAAATAGTGAACTAGGAATCAACCCAGTACACATTCCTCAACAGTGCTGTAGAACACAGCCCTAAACCTGAATTGTGCTTTATTATGATTACAACTCCTACAGGACTGAGAACCTGTGGCTGTCCATTAGCTCAGTGCAAGTAAGGGTAGTTGGCACCCTAGGAGAACTCTGAGTCACTGCCCCTCTTCCCTCATATTATAAGCCTCTGCACATGGTAAGAAAAAGGACACTTTCTGCTTGTCCCACATCCTCTACAGCAGGCATCCCCAACCTGGCCCTCCAGATGTTTTGGCCTACAACTCCCATGATCCCTAGCTAACAGGACCAGTGGTCAGGGATGATGGGAATTGTAGTCCAAAAAATCTGAAGGGCCGAAGGTTGAGGAAGCCTGCTCTAGAGGAGCTGGGGTTCATCTCAGATTAAGTCAAGGTGCAGGGGAGAAAGTCAATACAGTGGTACCTCGGGTTACATACGCCTCAGGTTACATACGCTTCAGGTTACACACTCTGCTAACCCAGAAATAGTGCTTCAGGTTAACAACTTTGCTTCAGGATAAGAACAGAAATCGGGCTCCGGCGGCGCGGCAGCAGCAGGAGGCCCCATTAGCTAAAGTGGTGCTTCAGGTTAAGAACAGTTTCAGGTTAAGAACGGACCTCCGGAACGAATTAAGTACTTAACCCGAGGTACCACTGTATAAAGGAGATAGCTATACTCAGCATCAATTCCTGCAAGTGCAGAAGCAGGAAGGAAAGGGTGCTACAATCATGAAACCTGCTACTAGTTATTGTTATTATTTATTAAATTTGTATACCACTCGATGCCCATACATAGTTGTAACTGTAGTGTATGCATGCATTTCTCTGTGCAGTCATTGGCACACATATGACTGAGTTGAGCTTAGACCAGCTTGCATGTAAGAGAAAAGTTTGCCGTATAAAACTGCTGCAGTTTTTCTCTGCTTAAAGATAAAATGATCCTGCCGGTTATAAATCTGTAGACGTGTTTGCATTTCAATATTTTTTGGGGGGGGGGAAGAGGGGAAATAGCACGTCTCTTTTCAAGAAAACAGCAATGCTAACAATGTATTGCAAATAAAACCACACCCCTTAGCTTTTCTGATTTCCAAGTATATCAAAGGAATGGTTATAGCACCATCAAGTCAAGGTCTATTCCTCACCACAGACGTATTAAGAAAAACAACGAACACGCAACACTGTTGTACTATACAAGATCCTGTCGTTTGTTTTGCAAGAAACCCGGTCGTCAATAAGTTTTTTTTAAAAAAAAAATCCTATTCAAAAATCAATTATCTGGAGTCTTTTGTATAGAGAAGTACCACACCTTTCAGACAACTGGTATTAATGAGCAGGCATGACTATAGAATCTCCATCCGTTTTTCTGACAAAGCGGCAACTACTCCAGCCTCTCATTGAAATTCCATTAATCTGGTGCAGCCGGCTCCAGTGTGAAAATCAAAACTCCATCTAACCCTTTATCAGTTCACAATAACCTACCAGTGAACTCTGCCTGTTAGCATATAGCAAGTTATGATTTGGCTATCAATCAGGCTGCGAGCCAATAAAATAAAAGCCGGCCAGGAACAGGGTGTCTGGCGAGAATTCTGCATCTTGCTTTCTTCCGAGGCCTGTTCCCTGGCAATTCTTTCCACCTTCCCCTCGTCTTGCTAAACCTCTTTCTCTAAGGTGTCTGGGACTCTGCACGCTTCTCCTCCCATGCAATTTAATTGCTGCCGGCAATCAAGACAGAGCATCACTGAAGTGCGCTTGAATTTCATTAGAAGATATAACTTATGCCACTTTACTACAGTACCTAATAAACCATAAAAGAAACCCAAACACATATGGCTGGAGGGAATAACTGGAAAATTAGGTGGCCATTGGGGAATGGGATGAACTTTTGAACCAAGGAAATGGTGGGGTGGGGGATATTTCTTAGAAAACAAAGTGGGGGTGGGCTTGAGGAGGCAGACTTTAAATACATATAGAGATATGGAGGGGGCAGAGGGTTGATATTTTCAAGCCGTACAGAAATTTATCGACATAATAAAACAAACACATGTTTATAGCTTATATAATCGATCAACGCTTGGATCCTGAGTTCATGCCGAACACTTGGCGACAACCGAAAGGACAAAACAACTTCATCAGATTTGACAAAAAGGCCTTTTGATGACCTGGGCTAACTTAGTTATACTGTAGTTACTGTTAAAAATAATTACCTTCTTTCTAATTAATGCACACTGTTAGTCAAAGGTCAGACAAAAAAGCAGGATTTTTTTTCCATACGACAATGTACCTACAGTCCTGCAAGCAGATTTTTGCTACACATTCTCAATTATCTTTCGACAAAACCCCAAAGTCAAATCAAAAGTTGATTTATTTATTTATTTATTAAAAAACTTGAAAATGGTGCTTTAATTCTTTAGGTGTGCTATAATTACTGAGTGTAGTGGTTCCAGTTAAATGGAGAAAAACAGTTTACTGGGACATATAGCGATTTCATTCTTCTCAATAAGTGTTCTTGCAATATTAACACCCATTTCTGAATCTGAATATTTTAGGTGTGCACAATCACATGGAGATACTGAAACAAAGTTCGTGCATTTAAAAACACTGAATGCCAACAAAAGCACAAACAACTGAAAGAAGTCTGAAGAGAAACAATGTGCTCAATTTGGTGGAGGTTGACCTTAAATGTAACTCCTTTCTCTGTACACAGAAGCCTTCGCAATCTGCTGGCTACGTAGAGATTAATACAGATTTGCTTATTTTAACTTTAACGGAGCGGATAACAAAATGTCTGACATAGAGCAAAGCGAACACAATTCGCACCAGAGGAGGATAAATCTGATATTTAGAGAGACAAACAGCAAAATTCATAACTGCTTAGTTTGTATATCACAGCAAACCATAGTCTGAAAGTATGGTTTAACTTGAACGAGCAACATGCTAGTGCACACTGCTCAAATGCACCTGCTACACATCCTCCCCCAGCTGTGAAACAAACCATGGAGCAGCTGCCTTAGCATTACAAACTGATCAGCGCTTACACTTAGTTTCTCTCCAAAACAAAAAACAAAAAAACCCCACCACCCTGAGCAGAAATCAGTATTAAAACAGCCACTCCACAATTCGTTGCCCAGACTGGGAAAGGAAGGAGCAAAGGGGGTGTTGCGTCTTTACTTTTCATTTAATAACCAATGATGTTTTTAATGTCTGCTTCACCTTTGGATGGTGACGTACATCACCCCGAATTTTTATTTTTTAACTGAAAGACTGCATTAAAAAAAATCATAAATAAATAAATAAAATCAGCATCAAAGTTGGAAACTTCTCAGATGACCCGCACATTAATATCGGTGGTACTTAATGCTAAAGCGTCAGCACCGTCAAATTCGCTTTCGCAAACAAAAACGGTTGTCCATTTTTAAACAAGCAAGGAGAAAACACTTCTCGCAACCTCTTCGTTATGCCTAGTGTGCAGTAAGCCATAGGCAGAAAACACAGCTGCATATTTTGTTACGGTATAAACCACTTCTGTCTTTGCGCCGTTTAACGCCAGGGGGAGAGGGGGGAGAGATTCATCTAAAAATTGCATAGAATCTGTTTTGCCAACAAATATAAAAGGGGTAGTCAAAAGCTAAAGGTTATTTTATTGCTCGTTTTTCCTTTACTGTAGCGCAAGTTGAATTCAGCAGAAGAGAACTCCAATTGCAGAGTTCTATAAATGTGAAGATCCTGTTTTCTGAATCAGTTGTTAGAATGTGCATCACTTATGCACATATTTGACTTATCCCTGTTCTGCAATAGATATAATTTTATACCTCATAAAAGCAATATATGTTTCCAAAGGGAATAATCTGAAAAACATAAAATGTGGAGTAGGATGTTGCAGGGAAGCATTATTTTCAAACAGCAATTGAGTTGGAGCTACACAGTTTGATCATCATATGACAGAAAGGAAGAAAAAGTTGCTCACTTCCAAGTCTAAAATTCGGAACAACTAATTAGTATACACTTTTATGTGCATGCAAATTGTGATCTATCAACACTGTCAACTAGCAGAAAGAGATAGCTGCAAACAGTGATGCAATAATCCCCATAGAACATTCACTTGTTCTTAGCTTCAAAAATGTAAGAATGATTAAAATTTGATATATAATAAACTTGGACTGGGAGGGAGTACTGTTCAAATGTAAGCACCAAAAATTGTTTGATCGAGAAACGTCAGTACATTAACGGGAAGACACACCATAAGAACAATTAATTTAATATTTTATGAACTCGCTCTGTTTCAAGTGTGCCACATGCAAAAAAAAAAAATCCATCAAATGAATTCTCTTTCATTATTTATACACTAAATAAAACAAGTACAATAAAATTAAGGAAGAATCTGATGCTGAATTAAGAAGAGATTTGTTCTAAAGAAAAGAAATCCGAGTGTATCAGTTGCTGATTCATTTGTGCGAGGGCAGGGAGGAAAAACTAAGTGATCTGTTTTGGTTACTGAAACAAACAAGCAAGTGTGCATTTTTTAAAAATCCCACTGTATCTTATT
Organism: Podarcis filfolensis; assembly: GCF_964270895.1. NCBI lineage: Eukaryota > Metazoa > Chordata > Lepidosauria > Squamata > Lacertidae > Podarcis > Podarcis filfolensis. Next base: position 22,855,238 of record NC_139614.1, on the reverse strand, counting down.
TTTAGCCACTAGAGAGAGCTCTTCAGTTCCTTAAGGGTCTTGTGAAGGTAAGGAACAGGACCCACATGGTTCGCTGCTCATCTGTTTCCCAAGAATTGCACCAGCTCAGAGACACTGGCAGCCAACAAAACTCCCAAATCACTGTGATTATGGTACCTTGAGACAAAGAGAACCACTTACCATCAGAGGGGCCTTCATCCTCTTTATCACAGCGGTCAGATGCTACAGAGATATTGTCAGGAGGCACAGGGAAAGGGCCTTCACGCTCTTCCCCATCTTCGAGTTCTCCTGCACAAACCAAAATATTTATCAGGAGTTAAAACAGGCTCCTTTCAGCTTAATTATACACATATTCATCACGAGCTGAATTTCAAAGTAAAACATGACCAAAAAAACCCAATCCGAATCCAACAGTAAGCTTTCCCCTCGATCCAGTTACCTCAGAAGCATGGTTGAGATCAAAGTTACAGTAAAGAACAGGGGTGCGAACTTGAATAAAAATGGGGGAGGGGGGCCCGGTAAGCCTCACCCCACAAAAGAAATCACAAGATGTGGTACACATACACCATTTGAATGGCTATGCCCATCAATTTGGGGGGGGGGGGCTCAAATATTTTATTGGAGGGGGCAATAGCAATGGGCTCCTATGGTAAGGTTACCAGAATTTTTTCAATGAATCTGGGGACACTTTTCAACTTCAGTCGGAATGATAGGATTTCGTAAGGAGACTGATTTGTAAATCTGGGGGCTGTCCCCGGGAAACGGGGACGTCTGGTAACCTTATCCTATGGTAAAGAATGAGAAAGAAGAGTTGGATCCAAAGTAAAGTTAGCTGAGCTTAAAATAATAAAATGTGATGTTCGAATCATGGCTAACATTCCATTAATTTAAGTTGAAATCCCCACTCAGCCATGAAATTCAATGGGTAACCTGGGACCAGTTACTTTCTCTACCTCACAGGGTTGTAAAGATAAAATGGGGAGGAGGGCGATAGCTCTGTACACCACCTTGAGCTCCTTGCAGGAAAAGAGATATAAATGCAAAAATAAACTCAACTTTACTCTGGATCCAACATGAAGTGTTTGAATGAGGAACGGCTTGTCAGCACTATCTAGCTACAGATTCCATTAACTACCATAATATCCCTTCCAGCAGAAACCCAATGCAATAATTCATTTATTAACTGGGGGCGGGGGGGGGAGGACCGTGTTTTATTAGCTACACAGCAATATGTGCTTAAACGTAACATTTGATTTAGTGCTTTCTCTGACCATTCCAGCATAACAGCCACGCAACGCTGACATGCCATTGGTAGCACAATGTAGTCAGGTTTCCCCTGTAGTAAACCTTCGTTTGCTGCGGCAGCAAATCTTGGGCCATGTGTGGTATGACATACTTGTGACATGAACGCTTCATCACCCATCCACCTGCCAGTTCAACCTATATCTATCATGCCATCACTCAGTCCACTTTTCAGCAGCCTTGCGGTAGGGTAAATGCCACATGCCAAACTCAGCATAGATCCACTCAACACATGCACTCACATAACACCCGCTTGGTCATATGAATGGGCCCTTTAGCCTCTGTCGCTTGTCAAATCCATGGCTACTTGAACATTCGCTTCACAGTGTTGATTTGCAACAATAACCAACTAAAGTGTGTTGCCCTGAGCCCTATTACTATTATGAGCAGAGAGGTTACACGAGGGATTTAAAAACTTCTCTTCAGATGTTGTAAAATAAATGTAAAATGCCCTCCTGGAAATATTCGCCTCCTTTTTTTAGGAAGGGCAGAACACAAAATAATAATTAGTGTCCAAATTCCACAGCAATTTAAATCCTGCACAACTGCTATTTGTCTAGCTCACCTTGTGCTTCCCCAAAAGCTACAACTCCCAGGGCTTCTTTGTAATCTGAATGTGTCTTAGCTGAATCCTCCACAATGTACAGAATCAAAATAATTGCAACTATTTCTGGCTAACGCATGAGTGCGCCTTCTGAGTATCTTTCAGGCCCTGGAACGCTGATGAAAGCAACATTTACAGCTTACAGAAAGAACAGAATATCCCCATGTGTTTGAAAAATGCAGTCTCGTTAATCCAAAATCTCTAAACTGAAGTTTCAAAGTGTTTCTTACATACATTATAATACTCTGTGAATTTGAATCATTAAGGAATGATGAAAACAGGAAAGATAAAGTAACAGAGGTTTGCTCAACCTCATTTTGTCACAGAGTTGTGAACACAGACCACAGCCAGTGTGGAATCACAGAAACGTCTCTGTTGTAAATGGGAAGCAAGCCAAGCAAAGGCCAGATCACATGGCAATTTCTTTCTAATTTTAAGGTCCACCAGCAGGAATCCACAAATCCCCAACCCCATAGGCAATTATTCGTACCTACGGGACCCCCTCTCCCGGTATGCCCCACGGGGGACCTCAAGGTCCATAAATAGCAAACCCTAGTGGTCCTGGGCCCTAAGGAAGTTAGATTAGCTTCAACCAGAGCCAGGGCCTTTTCAACACTGGCTCCGGTCTGGTGGAACGCTCTGTCTCATGAGACCAGGGCCCTGCAGGATCTGATTTCTTTACGCAGGGCCTGTAAGACAGAGTTGTTCCGCCTGACCTTTGGCTTGGACCCAATTTGATTCCCTCCCCCTCTTTCTTTTTCCTTTCTCCTCCTGTGATGAGGCTGCATTTTAATATTTTAATCTTGTATTTTAATCTTGTTTTTAAGTTGTATTCATTCAACTTGTTTTTACTGTTGCTTGTTAGCCGCCCTGAGCCCAGCCTTGGCTGGTGAGGGCGGGGTATAAATAAAAATTATTATTATGATTATTATTATTATGATTATTATTATTATTATTATCCTCCACTATTGATAACTTACTTAAGGAAGGGATCTCTGTACTAGATCATGAAGACCAATGATAAGGGCGGGCAGCCACAGAACTTTAGGAAGAGGGAAAGTGCAACAGCCTCACTTTGTGTTGCTAGAGTCTTTCGGGTGACTATCCTAGGAAGTGTGCATGCATATGTAATAAACGTGTATGCATATGTAATTAATATCAATATTCAACACATATTTGAAGAAAGTATTCAAGCCACATTACATGCACTTTGCTGATGACCCCAGAATCAAATATTCCAATTGAATACTTTGGGGTGGGGAGTCAAAAATTTTACACAGAACATAAAATTAACACAGAGCACTTCTTATGTCATGTATACTAAATATGTCAAAGATTATTATTAATAATAATAATTTATTTATACCCCACCCATCTGGCTGGGTTTCCCCAGCCACTCTGGGTGGCTCCCAACAGATTAAAAACAGAATAAAACATAAAATATTAAAAACTTTCCTAAACAGGTCCCAATCAATTTATTAGAGCATTGGAAAAATGTCCGTCTAGCCCACATCACTGACTCCATGCCAGCCCACAGAGTTGTACTGCCATGCCACTCAACAGCTGAGGGATACCAAGGGAGAACTGAAAGGAAAGACATGGGAGGATGGGGTAGAAAAGAGAAGGGACCGAAACAGGGAGAACAAGCTAAAATAATGAGGACGACACCCATCCTTTCCCTGGTGGCTACTTGCTCATATTCTTGGAGAATAGCAACAGCAACTGGGCTCAGAATCCAGCTCTCCCCTCTAGCTCCTGCAGCTGATGTGAGAGACTTGGTTCAGAGTGCTGCTCTCCTGCTCCTCCAGTACATTGGTAGTAGAACCATCCACAAAGAAAGAGGCGAGAGTCCAGCGTGGTGTAGTGGTTAAGAGCGGTAGACTCGTAATCTGGGGAACCGGGTTCGCGTCTCCGCTCCTCCACATGCAGCTGCTGGGTGACCTTGGGCCAGTCACACTTATTTGAAGCCTCTCAGCCCCACTCACCTCACAAAGTGTTTCTTGTGAGGGAGGAAGGGAAAGGAGAATGTTAGTCGCTTTGAGACTCCCTAGGGTAGTGATAAAGCGGGATATCAAATCCAAACTCCTCCTCCTCCTTCCATTTCAGCCTGTTCGCTTCCTCATTTCACCTGCTGTTCTTCCCTACCAGAAACCTTGTCCACTACCCCACTTTTCTGTGCCTTCCCCCATCATGTCGCCTCTTGTGCATCTCTCCCAGGGGGATGAGATTCTGGCAGCATCCTTCGTGGGAGGCGGAGCCCAGCGTGAAAGCGCAAGTCTGAGATATGGGAAGCACAAGGTACCCCACTACAAGATTGGCGATGGAAAGGGCCACTCCTACCCTAGGAGTTGAAGATAATGGTTGGAGGTTAACCCGAGTCAAAACCGTGGACTCCCAGCTATCAGCAAAGTTTATTTCTTTTTCATTTCCATGTGATAATGCAAATGGTCATATGGAACTAGTTTTCCCTTCCCTCCCTCTCGTTGATGGGAAGCAACAGTGGCAGAGAACTCTTGATTTCATGCCCTGCTTGTGGTCTTCCCAGAGGGATCCAGTTATCCATCGTGGGAAGCAGGATGCTTGACTAGACGGGCCTTTGGCCTGATCCAGCCAAGCTCTTCTCACGGTCCTCATTTGGAAGTTGTATACATACTGGAGAGTTTGGATTCGGCACAGAATTTTATTATATGTTTTATGGAGGGCAGACGCATCCCTGGTTACATTTCTCAATGTTGTGGGGAAAGTAGCACGAGGAATATATTTTTAAAAAAGTACTCAAAGCCTCCAAGATTTGTGGAAAGGCATTAAAAAGCACCAGATGTCTATACCTGCTAAGTCTGTCCATTTAAAAAGCCAACGTTAAGTGGGCTGCTTCCTCCTCAAAAGATTTAGACAAGATATACGGCATACTTAAAACTAAACCAAACATACCAATGCACTCTTTCATGCAGCAAAAAGAAATGAGCTTTTCCTATAACAAAAAAAGTGTTATAAGAGCCAAACAAAGAGTTCTTGTGATGAAGGATGCAACGCAGTTCACTTTAACATGTCCAAATTTCCTCTTTAAAAAACAAAAACAAAACTCGTGTTACATATATATACACACACATACACACACACATTCATAGGCCTAGCCCTACGGCCAACACTCTCATAGCTGTCAAGTGTCCCTTATTTGAAGGGACAGTCCCTTATTCCAGCGCCATGCCCCGCTGCTGTCCCTTATTGATGGATGTCCCTTAAATGTCCCTTAAATTATGTCCCTTAAATTTCAAAGGAAGCAGCTCCTCTCCCTCCCTCCCTGCCGGCCAGGGAGGAGGGAGGCTCCAACTGTGTTGCTTGGCTGTGTTGCTCACCCAATAAGAAGTCTAAGAACGACTGGGGGGTGGAGCTTGCATGCCTTGTGTGTGGCTAATTAATGCAAGCTGAGGGGTTTTTTGAATGCTGGATGCCATTTTGTTGCACGTGCTGCTGCAAACTTTGCAGTGCAAAGCCAGGCTGGGGAGCCATCTTAAGTTGAGGCTGCATAGGCCTTGTGGTGCATGTGATTCAGATTCTATTCAGTTGAACCCCTAGTTACAAAGTTGGCTGGACAGTGTTCTCGAAGCTACCCAGCATGAGTTTGACCAGACTGCAGGAGGACAGGGAGACTGGAGTGCCTGGAACAGGTGAGGCTGCAGGTCCCTTATTTTGGCTGCTGGTCCCTTATTTTCAAGGCTGCTGGTCCCTTATTTTCAAATCTGTAAGTTGACAGCTATACACTCTACAGCTTGTCAAAGGGAACCACATTTGAAACAATGAATGCTGTGCCTTCGTTCGGTCAGAGAAGTCACTCTTGAGCTTCTCGCCCAATAATAATAATAATAATAATAATAATAATTGTCCCCTTGACAGGTGCCTTGTGTCTACTAGCATACCTGGGAGGGGGAAGGAAATCAATAAAGCAAAGCGTTCAGTTGCTCTCTATGTAATAGAAAACTAAACTACAAAGGAACAATAAGCATCAGGTAAATGTATCCAATACAATTTGCAGGCATAATTGAAAGCATTACAGCCTAATCAGACATCTAAAAGCAAGGCATGTTCAAACGAAATGTCTATAGACTCATTAGCGGGCAGCCATTCCATTATAATCATGCATAATGTCAGCGATGCCTTGAGCCTGTGCCAATGACAACAGCATAAATTTTGCATCTCATTTCTGCAGTCATAAAATTAATGATCAGTTTAAAAATACTTCTTTATAAAAAGTTATTACACAAAGAAAAAGCACGAATGTGTCCCTGTGACATAGCCAGGAGGATAATTAAGAGGCTAATGCTCATTAATATGGTTTCCCCAGAACAACCTTTGATTTATCCTAGAACTTTAAAAAAAAGTTTCATTAATTAAACACATTTAATGGTTACCGGAAAAAATACACTGTTCGTATTTTCTTTCGTCTGTGATTTAATCACTTATGTTTTGAGGGTAGGGTGCTTTAATTTGCTCACAATATGACACACAGTACCTGACCCTTCTTTATTAAATAGCATCTTTTTTCATTTATAGTATTATTTGTTTATTGATCCTAGCAGATAATGGTGTTGGACTAAATACGGGAAGCTAGTCACTTAACTCCATTGTTAATGGAATTCCCAGTTATCGCAATAAAGATGTCAGATTGACTTTGCATCAGCTTCATATCAATCGGTATTTTATAGTGTCTTATATGTTTTCTAACACAAGTGAACTTTCTTCCGCCTATGCTCTCCACAACAAGCAGAGTGTTTTGACATCATCAATATTTCCTTCTGTCACAAAACCCGCAATAAAGGAGCCATCAACATATATTTCAGTCAATACGTTTGAAGCAAACTGTTGCTGCTCTGAGAACCCACCCCGCCTCTCAAATCCCTAGACGTATGTACAGTGTTCACTATCTAACTAACCCATGCTCTCAAATTGCTCAGAGTTCCTTCTCTAAAAAGTCTCTTCATCTTCTGCTATATCTCATTCCATTAGGAATTAAGCTGATCGTTTATCCCACAACCGAACACCTTCTGCAGTGCTCTTAGCCAATTAACCAGTTGTGTATCTAATCATATACATTTTAGAACCTTTAGTTCCTAATTTCATTTCTTTTTTAAAAAAAAAGTCTTTCTGCTATTTTAAAAACAAATAGCTACACAGTGGTACCTCGGGTTACATACGCTTCAGGTTACAGACTCCGCTAACCCAGAATAGTACCTCAGGTTAATAACTTTGCTTCAGGACTGAAATACCACAAGGACCGCCTCTCTCCATATGAACCGATCAGGACCCTGTGATCATCATCTGAGACCCTTCTTCATGTGCTTCCTCTGCCAGAGGTCCAGAGGGCGGTGACGTGAGAACAGGCATTTTCTGTGGTGGCGTCCCATTTGTGGAATGCTCTCCCCAGGGAAGCTCGCCTGGCGCCTGCATTACATATCTTTAGGCACCAGGCAACAGCATTCCTCTTCTTCCAAGGCCTTTGGCTAATTAAACCATCTATGGCCTTTTAAACTATGTGTGTGTCAGGGTTATTGCTTTTGTTTGTTACCATGGTTTGTATAAGGGACGCAGGTGGCGCTGTGGGTTAAACCACAGAGCCTAGGACGTGCCGATCAGAAGGTCGCGGTTCGAATCCCTGCGATGGGGTGAGCTCCCGTTGCTCGGTCCCTGCTCTTGCCAACCTAGCAGTTCGAAAGCATGTCAAAGTGCAAGTAGATAAATAGGTACCACTCTGGTGGGAAGGTATACGGCGTTTCCGTGCGCTGCTCTGGTTCCCCAGAAGTGGCTTAGTCATGCTGGCCACATGATCTGGAAGCTGTATGCTGGCTCCCTCGGCTAATAAAGCGAGATGAGCGCTGCAACCCCAGAGTCGGTCACGACTGGACCTAATGGTCAGGGGTCCCATTACCTTATGGTTTGTATTTCTGTGCAGTTGTACCTTGGACCACGAATGCCTTGGTACTTGGACATTTTGGCTTCCGAACGCCGCAAACCCGGAAGTGAGTGTTCCGGTTGGCAAACGTTCTTTGGAACCCGAAGATCCGACAGGGCTTCCGATTGGCTGCAGGAACTTCCTGCAGCCAATCAGAAGCTGCGCTTTGGCTTCTGAGTGTTTTGGAAGTCAAACGCACTTCCGGAACGGATTCCATCCGACTTCGAAGGTACGACTGTATTGTAAACTGCCCTTTGATCCTCGGATGAAGGGCGGTATAGAAATTTAATAAACAACAGCAATTTAATAAACAACAACAACACTCTCCACTGCACTACTAGCACCCCCTGTACTTGCTCTGTACTTGAAGGAGTCTGGGCATAAGCCTCTCGGCAAATTAAGACAATGAGTGGCTGGGGGTTCATCAGCACTCTGCCTTATGACACACCCAGTCACCTCCTACCAGATAATGGTGATACTAGGGAAATTATGGTTTAAAAGCAGGGGATCCCGGGTGCTCTGCAGAAGACCCAAGGCTTGCACTGCCCGGTCTACCCTCTAACAATGTCCTTGCTGGGCAAGATGGGCCAACAATCTTGACTCTGTGTAAGGAGCTTCATACATGCATATGTCCTTTACTGTTATTGGTGGTAAGGGAATTGCTCCTTAAGTTCAAAACCTGGACTTCCCTTTTGTGGGGAACACATCTAAATAATATACAGGCCAAAGCACCAGAAATGAGTGGGTTAAGAACTTTACCTCAGGATGAGAACAGAAATCGCACTCCGGCAGCCTGGCAACAGCAGGAGGCCCCATTAGCTAAAGTGGTACCTCAGGTTAACAACAGTTTCAGGTTAAGACCGGACTTCCAGAACGAATTAAGTTCTTAACCCGAGGTATCATTGTAGTTATAAACAGGGGTGCCAAACTACCATGAAAGACAAGTCCAGGTTTTGAACTTAAGGAGCAATTCCCTTACCACCAATAACAGTAAAGGACATATGCATGTATGAAGCTCCTTACACAGAGTCAAGATTGTTGGCCCATCTTGCCCAGCAAGGACATTGTTAGAGGGTAGACCGGGCAGTGCAAGCCTTGGGTCTTCTGCAGAGCACCCGGGATCCCCTGCTTTTAAACCATAATTTCCCTAGTATCACCATCATCCTTGTGGTATTTCGGTCCTGAGCCAGTTGTTGCTATTTGGAAACGAACCGAAAGCCCCACTCTCATACAGAACTTGCATCTATGCTTCTATGGACTAGGATCAATTTTAAATAATTTGCTCATTAGTATTTGTGATGCAATATTGATTTTACTCTTTTTTTTTTCCTTTTAAAAAGCGCTGTGCTTGAACCAGGCAAAATAGTATTTCACCCATAGTAAAGTTAGGGTTTTTAATGTGGTGCTTTTATCCTTTCCGTTTCCTAATTCTGCCATCGTTGCAGTCCTGCACTGGGAACTGGCAGTAACTTTTGTGTGGATGTTATGTGCGCTTGTAAACAAAAAACATATTTTCTGTTTCAGATATGTGCCACTTACAATACTGGCACCAATCCATGCTAAACATTTCTATTTGCAAGCTGCCCTGAACATACCCCTGTTGATGGCTGGGCATACAAATATAAACTAAAAATAAAATGAACTCTTATTATGTCCTGGCTAGGATCTCCACGTTATTGCAGGTTAGTAGAGAACCTACTGTAGTTTCATATACTTTTTTTTTTTTTTTACCTCATGCTGCGACCCTCATGCTAGCATTCACAGTCTGCAGGTCATGACCCCATGAATTAGCATCGTGAAAACAGGGCCATTTCAAATTCAGAACAGGCCACTGTAGCAGCCTGCTTTTAATGAAACCATAAAGGTCTGTTTCAATACATGCACTAGGCGATTACAGGCAAACCACGTTGGAGTTTCCCATTTCAGCATTTCAGATCTTGTTCCCACATATAAAAAAACTAAAAGTACAATACTGGCAAATGCAAGAAGCAATTTCTTTTGCTTAACACCAACACCAGTCAGGGAAACAAAATCTGCATTAATATGTTTGTGCTATATCACAAACTTCTAGACAATAAAGAATTTCTATTTTGAACATATTCAATTTCTGCTGAAACGTCCATTTAAAACTTGGGGTTCATTTAAAGAGCTGGGGGTTCACCTTAGAAAGGCAATATTAATTAAATTCTAAAGGAAACAATCCTTTTTTAAAGTTTGGAATGTAATGATTAGTTTGGTTGTTCTTGTAGTGGTGTGTCTTTCCCTGTTTTTAACAACACAAAAAGTTCACAAAAGGAAAATCCCACAAGCTGTCCTCTTTTTCCTCCAGCAGGGGGAGCTAGAATCCTCATCCATGAAAAAGTCAACATGCACACACAGTGTGAACTCTGGACCCTTGAATTTTGGGATTTTAAATTGTACAACAGTACATTGAATAAAACCAGAGATCGGTTTAAAAGCCTACCAGTAAGCAAGATTTCTATGCCACATGCAAATGAGTAGTCATATCCTTACCTCTTTCAGGAAAGTCTTGTGGGTAGCTGCAGAAGAGGAAGTGGGGGATGGGAAAGAAAGGATGATGTAAGTATTTGAAAAGTCTTAAGGCTACTTATTTTAAAAACGAGAACAAATACAACAGAAAGAAAAACCAACAAGAGACACTGAATATTTTAACGCTAAGTGAAACTATCAAGAGAATATTTTACTAGCTTTAAGATGCCCTTCAAGATATTAAATTAAAGGTTTGCACGTTTTACACGATTTGCATGTTTACAGGAGCAAACAGAAACTGTATCTGGTTGGGATGCATGCAATCTCCAACTTTAAGATCAATATATTAATCTGGAAAACTGATAGGTGTTTAAGTACAGCTCTGCAAAATACCTATTGACAGATAAGAAAGATTAGGTAAATCAAATGAACAAGAAAATCAATTAAGTTAAACTTGGCAAGAACATTTTGAACACAAAAGAGTGAAGGTGCAAGTATCGGTAAAACTGATGAAATACAAGGAAGGAGCAAAAGAAAACAAAAACAGAAAATGCCATTAAAACCACTTATGTGAGGGGAGAATAAGGCCAGGAGGAGTAAGCCCATGTGGTGCCCCTCCAGATGTTGCTAGACTACAACTCCCATCAGCCTCAGCTAGCATAGCCAAAGGTCAGGGATTATGTGAGCTGTAGTCCAACATCAGTGCAACATCTGTAGTGCAACATCTGAAATACAACATGCAACAATCTGGATGGAAGAGTAATGAGTAATGGAGCTTCAGAGCTGATCTAACTTCTGTGATCGTGTGAAGCCTCAACATGCACTGCTTATAAACCAGGGTGTTTATATTGCTGATATAGATAAAAAAATAAAATTAATGCCCAAAGAACCAAGAACTTGTGGCTGCTGTTACTGCAACAAGCAGCCTGTGGAGATCCACAGTGGTTTGGTACTCATATGGGGCACTGCCTGTTCAAGATGCATTTGATCATCTTAGATTTCAAACCACGGGATATCTGACCAGTAAATCCTTTAGCAGACCAACAAATATTTGCATACGCGGATCAGGCAGTGCTTTTTTTTTCTGGGGGGATGCAGATTTTGTGAATCTAAGTTTGGTCTCATTGAGGGCCAGTATTTCAATATGAGTAGGAAAATGAGAGTACCACTAAACATTTTTTAAGAAAAAAAGCAGAGATCAGGACAGATCAAAACACTGCACACTAAATCCAGTATTGCCCTTCATACAATTTGCTGAGGGATAAATTCCTCTATTTGTTTCAGGGGTAGGGTTCAGAGTTCCATGGGATGAGGTCAAAATTAGATGACTGTTGGCTGGTGTAGACAAGTTTGTTACCTGCAGTGGAGCTTTATATGCACTAGCAATGGGCTACTTTTTTTAGCCAGAACAGACACACACCGGGGGGGGGGGGGAGAGAGAGCGGGGGGGGGATTTGGGAAACTTTACAGTCTTAAGCTCTAATAGCTTGCAACTCTGAAAACTGATACGTTTTAACTTACTATCTGATTGTCTTGGGGGCTTGTGCATTTTTGTGTGTGATATGTTTTATAACAGCAATTGACTATAAACAATAACAATCTGACTGATTTAATATGGGGGATAGTTCAGTTAGTTAGAGCACAGTGCTGATAACACCAGAGTTCCCTTTATAGGACAGCTGCAGATTCCTGAATTGCATTGGGCAGAGTATCTTCCAACCCTACAATTCCATGATTCTATGATCTCTGTGTCCCCATTTCAGTCCTTGAGGAGTGTTGGCTCTGGCTTGTAATTAAGCAATTAAGACATGCTTACCAGTGCTAAATGTTCCACTGGCTGCAACTCATCAAAAAGATGACTTTTCTTTGCTAAAGTATTATATGCACAGACAAATCTTTCACAGCAACTTACACTGACAAATTATATTCACAAGAATCACTGCACAGATTCGCAAGAATCTGTCTATTGCCTAGTTCACACAACCATTTCTCCAGGCCGCCATAAAGAATTACGTGGAGTCAGTAAGCAAGGTTTACGTGTAAACTAGCCCGCAAGAATAGTACAAAGTAGGTCAAAGTTTTCTGTACAGAGCAAGTTCATTTCAAATGCCGATCTGTTTACACAGAAACCACAGCAATCTCACTCCATTCTTCTGCAATTCTTCATTTTCCATGAAACAATTATTCACAGGTTGGGTAGCATGCCATGACTTCTCTTAATAGGTAAATAATCTGTCTGGGTCAACCAAGAGCTCTGGTATTTCTAAGTTCAGAGACTGGGTGCACTGATTCGGCAGCATGCTGGTCTCTATAAGTCCACAAAGCTGACAAGCACTGGCAGAAGACCACAATGAGCTATTCCATCCAGACTGCAGACTTCCTACACTGAACCTCAGAGTTGCCGGAGGGGGGCGGGCAGATTGCAATGCTGGAAACACAGGCCACTGCTATTTAGATGTGCATTTGCATTCTAGTTTAAGAAATTGAAAGGCAAGGCACATTCCTTTCACATTTTCCCATCTCTTTTTTTTTTATGCAAACAAAATGCCACGCTCTGAGATGCCAAATAAATGCAAGCAACCCAACCACATGGACAAAAAACTGCAAGGAAAGACCCCCAAAAAAATCCTCAAAAGAACCCAAGAGGGACAGAAATGCTTCACTCTTATTACTCATCAGGACGGAAAGCCATAAAAAGGTAGTGCAGTTCTTTCCTTTTCCCAGTACAGACTTGTATTTTAACAACTCACCTGCTAGCCACAGGCAACTAGGAATTCCATACAGGGGAGTGAACAAGCCTGTTGGAGTGAGATGGATCTCACCATCGGTCCTCTGCCTGTCTGCTTGGTTTCCATGCTAGCTGCGAAGGAAGAAAAGCCTCCACAACCAGTACAGAAACACAGCTGGAGGGGAGGTTGTCCTCCTCCTCCATCACTCTGCTTAGTGGAAGGCAGCTTTCCTTTTTTTTTTAACTAACCTACTGAGAAGCAGCAGCCTGGCCTGGCTGCAGAACAAAAGACTCTTCTGTGCCGAACTTTTCACAACAAGCAAGAGACAACCACATCGCAGTAGCCTGGCCACATGGCATTTCCCAAACCGGACCAGCATAATCAAAACCATTTAAATGGCAAGGATCTGGAATTTATAGGCGATGTTCACACATAATGGTGAGCCAGTTTCTGCTAATCACGGTTTATTGTGATGAGCCCTGACCATGTGATCATCCTCTGAGGCTCTTCTTTGTGTGCTCCACTATAGGAGTTTCAGTGGGTGGCAACGTGAGAATGGCACCATTTTTATCTTTTTTCAGGGATGAATCTGGGCTTTACGACCTTAATTTTAAGGATAGCACTGTAACTTATTTTAGCGGGGAAGGATCAGTAATTGTATTTTTAGGTTTTTATCAGTTGTTCTTAACTGGTTTTAAGGTATACAGCTTTGGGTTACTCTCAGGGCCAGTTTTAGGGTGAAGAAATAATAACGATAGGTTTGATGCAGGGATAATTCACTTTCTGCACTAAACGCACAGCATACATGCATAATTCCTTACTTGGACTTGATGTCTTTTATCTTCTTAATCAGAGCATCCCTCTTTTCCTTTGCTCTTTTGGATAAATTCTCTCCTTTTAGGGTATCTGATATAAATGTGTCGACATCTAAATCATGAAAGAATAAAAGGAGAGAGAGATGAGTCAAAAGAAGAAATGATAATTCTCAGAAGATAAATACCTCTATTATGGCTTTTTTCATAAGGCAATAATATCCAAACTATCTAATGGAATTACTTTATCAGTCCCAGGCATAATATAATTGAAAGATATTTCAAACTCTAAATTGGATAGATTTGTTCACTGCTGTGCTTATGCTTAGCACAGCAAATGCTGTTTTGACACTTGCCATCATTAAATGAACAAGAACCCAACAAGTTTTAATAAACTGTCAAAGTGTGTAAAATATATATACACCCCATTACTTGAGAAATAAAAGCTAGAAGACAATAAACTGTTCTAATGCATATATGATTGAGCAAGATCAAACATCATTTGGCACTTTCATTAACAAAAGCCCATTTTCAGAAGTGACCGTAGACTTATGATGTCTTCCTCTGGGTTAAAGCTGGTCCCAATTTTGAAAGCATGTGGGTAAAAGTGTCACGTTAAAATTAGTCAATAATCTAAAAGGCATCGACAGTATAATTCTATGGACAAAAGATATGACACCAGAAAACTTAATATTTGAAAAATGAACCTATATTTTAAGTTTCACTGGATTTTGATCATTAAAAACATGGAAATAACATTTAACTTCACATGCAGAACAAACTATGCAGTTTACATTTTTGCATTTTGTTTTGTTTTGTAATCCCCTTTGCAAATGATTAAATACCCTCCAACATCTAAATGCTTTGTAGTATTTTACTATGAGAATTGGGGAACTGGGGTTGCTCTGAGGGTGGAGAGGTCAGCATACAAACAAGTCCCCTTAGGAAGGACAACCATTTAGCACAGTAAAAGGAAATTTGGCTGAATATGTTGAAAAATGAGCAAAGCAGCTTGTGAAATTAGCTGTAGTTTTATTTATTTGTGTTATCCCCCTCCCCCCCCCACACACATACACACTCACATATTGAGGAAAGTGGTCTCAAGTGGGACAGGAGTGGAATCAAAATTTAAACCCCAAACCTGACTAGTTGGAATGGAAGGGGGGGGTTAGAATGGTCTTGAGGAAACTGAGCACCACTTTCTTAAATGCAAAAACATAAACCCAAGTTTACATACTCTTAGATGTACCCATTTAAGCTTCCCTGACAGGTAACTGGAAGAAGAGCCAGAAGGACAAGATAACCAGGCCCACTGTTAATTAAAAAAGAAGCTAATTGAGCAGCAAGTATATAAAAAATACCCCCTGCCATTTTTATTACAGATCTGACACTTACATCAAATTTATAGCAAAGACAATTGAACTATGTTTCAGATACTGTAGGCTATTTCAAGAATGTCAGTGGTCTCCTTTCTTTTCTCTCTCTCACTCTCTTAACTTCAATGTATCTAGCCTCATTTCAATACTGTTTTAATAGATGGTAATTGCAAAGGTAATCAGCTTAAATGATATCCACATAATGGTTATGTCTTATTCAGTTATCCAGAATCCGTCTGTGATGAACATTCATTTCACTAATGTTCAGAATGGAAATGAAGCACTATAAGAATTCAATCTTTATGTCCGAGAACTAAATGTAGAAAATATCATATTCTACCTTGGCTAGATGGCCTTAACGGAGAGCATGGGCATAAGAAATAAGGAGGGTGGTTACCATTCTTTTAATTATGGTCGCTAAATCAGTTTTATAGGATCAGACGGATCATCCATATTCAAGATCCGCAACCTTGCCAACCTTCTCATTTTGTAAAACTTACTCTTCCTCCCCCCAAAAAACTTTTGACCACCGTCTTGAAAGTAAACTGGCACATGACAGTATAGAAGTTGGCCACCTCTGATCTAACCATATAGGTTTGCCAAAGAATATATACAACTGTACTCACTGGACACAACACAACAGAGTTTGGCAAGATCAGTGAACAGGGTTTCCCAGGCTTGGGTTTCCAGCTGTTGTTGGACTACAATTCCCATCATCCCTGAGCACTGATCCTGCTAGCTAGGGATGGTGGGAGTTGTAGTCTGGTCCAACAGCCTAATGGCCCATCATCCAGAAGGGTTACAATATACTACAACCCCACAAAAACTAGCCCTGGAAGAAAGAGACTTGAGGCTTGTTTGCAGCCACTTATCACCAGCACCCCTTAACTTGTTTCAGCTTCTGATTTATCAAGAAGAAACTAATCCACTAATATGTCATTACATCTTGAGTTAATTAGTCATGTAAACAAGGCCAGAGTCAGCAGCAGTACATAGAAAGTCCAGGAGAGGTGCCCATCACCTCAGTGCTGGGCACTGCTCTTTCCATCTTTTTCATATTGATAGAGGCTGCCTCAGCAAGTCAGAAACAGATATCCCAGAGCATAATGTTCTGCCTAGTGGAAGATGAGCAGAAGAAACTCCAAATACATTGGTTTTCTTATGTCTTTAAAACCAGCAGGAAGTGCCTTCCTGGCCAGATCCATTTGGCAACTGCCCTGCAATCCAAAAAGTTGCCAC
Source organism: Podarcis filfolensis (assembly GCF_964270895.1). Lineage (NCBI taxonomy): Eukaryota > Metazoa > Chordata > Lepidosauria > Squamata > Lacertidae > Podarcis > Podarcis filfolensis. Next base: position 22,838,739 of record NC_139614.1, on the reverse strand, counting down.
CTAAGCATATTTTTAGGAGTTAAACAGAGTTTTCAGGAGTTTTTCTCTTTTTAATTCAGGTCAACCAACAAAATAATAGCTGGATGGAATTTTAATTGGTCAAGGCTCACCTGGAATGTAACAGGTTTTTCAGAGTTTGTGAAAATATATTGTCTGACAAGCCTCTCTGTGAAGAGCATTCCACAAACAGGGAACCACCTCAGAAAAGGCCCCCAGAAATGAACTGGCAGCCAGCCCAGTACTGGTGTTATATGCTTAAACTGTCTTGCCCAGTGAGCAACCAGGCCACTGAACTCTGCACCAGCTGAAATTTTTTGAACTGTCTTCAGAGGTAGCCCCACATATAACATACTGCAATAATCCAAACGAGAGGTTATCAGAGCACAGACAACACAAGTTAGGCTATCCCTGTCCAGATAGGGGCACAATGGGCCACCAGTGGAAGCTGATGAAGGCACTCCGCACCACTGAGGCCACCTGAGCCTGAGGTGACAGCAATGGATGCAAAATTACCCCCAAGCTGCATACCCACTTCTTCAGAGGGAGTGTAACTCCATCAAGAGCAGGCAACCTCCCATCCATGTGTAACTGCAGTCTCATTTTTAAGCAGCTGAGATTAAAGATGTATTCCTTGGTGTTTTATTTTCACCTTGTAAAATAAATTCCCTTTCTCTAGTCCAGGCACCCCCAAACTCAGCCCTCCAGATGTTTTGTACTACACCTCCCATCATCCCTAGCTAACAGGACCAGTGGTCAGGGATGATGGGAATTGTATTCCCAAAACATCTGGAGGGTCGAGTTTGGGGGTGCCTGCTCTAGTCTTAGGAATGTATATATGCATACACACATCCTACACATTTATGCTCGAACTCAGGACGAAAGGGAGAAACGTGCTAAGAGGAAGGCACGTTTAGCAAACCCTCACCATGATCAACTCCCGCCCAGGAAACCTTTGTCCCCACTGTGGAAGGACGTGTGGATCCTGAATTGGCCTCCACAGTCACTTACAGACTCATTGTTAAGACAGTGTTCATGGAAGACAATCTTACTCGGCTATGAGTGATCGCCAAAGAAGAAGCTGTGTAGGTTGTTGATGGGAGACCCTGCATTTGTAAGCTTATGCTGCAATAAGTTAATTAGACTTTAATTAAGGTGCCTACAGGACCATTTGTCTTTGTATTCCTGCTCACTCTGGAAGAGGTTATTTAAACAAGTTGACTCTTAACCCCATACATATTTAAACAGAAAGTCTCACTGAGTTCAACAGACTGTCCATTCAGGTAAATGGGTATAAAATTGTATCATTAGGAATTGGGGAGGGGGACATAGGTTCTTCATCCCAGGCAAAAAATAAAATAAAATCACAAACACAAAAAGGCCACTGCTCGGGACAGGAGAAATTGGGAGTTTATTCCAAAGTTTCTTGAAAGGGAGTAAAAGAAGAACTTCATTGCGGAGGTTGTAGGTTACCAGTCACAAGATGCATTTGTCAAGATAAGCGACGCAAATTTCAACAAGGAAGAGACATTCAGAGTGTATATTGGGCGACACAGGAAATGCAGCATAGATAGTACAGAACTGTTCTCCCATTTGTCAGATGCATGAAAATGTAAGCAAATAAGTGGACTTCATAGGCCTCTTTCATTTGGTTAAAGAGGAAGCTTCTACATTTTGGACTTCTCCATTTAGTTCACTCCACCACCCTGCATTCACACAGAAAAGCAGATTGTGATATGGGGGTGGGGGGGGGTCAGGAAGCTGGCTGGACACATTGAAGCACTTTCGTTCCTCAAAGAAACACTCTTAACTATGCTTTGCAGTGCTTTTTTTCTGGGCGGACGCAGGGGTATGCATACCCCTAAACATTTTGTGAATCTTTGTACTTTTGTCCATTTACTACCTTTATTTTACGCGATTTGAACTATAAAGTGGTGGTTTTCTTGAGTCAAAACGAGAGTAGCTCTAAACATTTTTTGAAGAAAAAAGCACTGTATATTTGTATATGCATAATTTAACAATTAGCACAACAGCTTCCAACCTGTTCCTCCCTTGCCCAGGAGGCTTTTCTAGCAAAACTCCTGCATGATATTATTACCTACAGTTCTCCCATTTTCTTTTCTCTCCCCTAGCTGGAAAACTCTATTCCCAATAAGTTTTTCTTTTCCCCTATCCGGCTTACAGAGCACCAGTCCCATCTTCCTGCCACATCGCCCCCTCCCCGAGACTTCCCTCACCCGCCTCCCTGTAACTCCACTTCACTCTACCCTTCGTCCCAGAGAAACTTCTACCGCAAACCCGCGCTGAATCTTTCTCAGGCGCGCGGGGCATCTTTACCTGCAAGGAGGCTGCTGACCTCCTCGGGGATGGCGGGGGAGCCGTGCATGATGCGCCAGGTGGTCGCGCGCGAGAGGCAGCTGTTCGGCAGCTCCGTCAGGGAAAGACAACGGCCCCGCCCACTTTGCCCGGCTCCGGGAAGTTCAGTCAAGGAAGCCACAGGCGGCAAGGCGGAGGGCGTGGCTACACTACTCTAACCCAGGGATGCCCCCGCCTATTAGGTCGGTCTGCGCATGCTCATTCAGCCGCCCGCTTGTGTTACACTCAGTCACGACTTCCTCGTCTGCTATGGTCACAGGCGCCGCCTTGTGCGTCCGGGAAAGCGCCGGGGGGCGGGGGGACGTGACCCTCAGCCGATGCCGGGCGCCATTTTAAAAGAGGGCAAAACCCATTCCCGCAGGTGTTGGAGATAAGCCCCGAGCGTTCCAAAATCAAAAATGGTGCCTTAAGCGCCTCGGCGCTATTGGACACAGCGATCGGAATAGGACACGCGGGAAGCGTCTGCTGCGGTTGGCTGAGCGTGGCGTTGTTTTCGTTTCGTTGACACTTTCGGCCGCCATTTGGCGTCCTCTTCATTTCCCTTTCCCATCCCGCCTGGGTCACGACCCAGGGCTCTAGGCAGGGAGATGCTTTTACAGTGCCGTGCTGGGGGATTTCCTGGGTAAAAAAATGAACCGAGAAGAGAATCCTGAGGCTCCTTTTCCCTTGTTTTGCTTCCAAACAGAATTTTTAGAGTTGTTTTTCCCCACCACTGTCATTCTGCTAAAAGAAAAACTTACTTAGCACACAAAATAAAACTGCTTTCGTTGGATTCTCTTAGAACGAAACATATATATATGCCGTGGTCGGCATCCATCTGTCTCAAGAGACAAAGGAGTATGGCTCCGGGGGTGAAGTCCAACTGCTGCACTAGCAGCACCAAAGTAACCTCCCTGGAGTGCAAGCCCAGGCAGTGAGTATGGAGATCCTGGGCTGCCCAGAGCAATGTGTTTTGCACCAGCTGGTCTGTAGGCGTTGCACGAAGGATGTGTGCAAGGCGCCATCCAACCATATTAGGGACTCCACTCCAGATTTGTGTAGGGTATACTCCTTAAGCCTTTCCATCTCCCGAAGATATCACACAAGGCAGCAGATGTTTAGGATCAGAATTTACCTTCCCAGGTTGACCAGCCCCACGTGCCCCTATAAAAGAATAAAGTAGCAGCCTACACTCTCCTGGTCTGAGAGCTAGAAAGAAAAGATCCTTGACAAAAGCTTAAAGATCTTTTTTTCTAATTCTTGAATAGCATGTGTAAGGAGTTCTTGTGGTGTCTTGTTTGTGGAAACTAGAACTTACTGTATAAATTCAGGGGTGGAGGAACTGCCCTCCTAGATGTTAATCTACTCCTGAATCCTATCAGCCCCAGCTAGCATAGCCAATAGTGCAGAGACGATGGAAGGTATAGTTCAGTGACATCTGAAGTGTTACAGGTTCCCCACCCTTCCTTAGTTTTAATTCCTCCCTGCATGTTCCATTCAATTTCTGAGGCCTCCATTTTCCTTCTGTTGCATTATCTCTGTAAGGCCCAGTGGGCAACTACTAGGTGCAGGGACTTTTTGGAGGGCAGCGGCTCTGTGCGATGCTTGGCTGAGATTCAGCAGATCCTACACCCTTTCAGGCATCTAGTTAAAGCACAGCTGTGGTTAGCAGACAAGTGTAATTTTTGCAAAATTATTTTGCTGAAATAATTGTCAATGTGTATATCTTTATTGTTTTAAAATAGATACATTTATGCCAGGAAAGCAAACCAACAGACCAACATACAATCAAATAAACAAACTATAAATTGACAGACAGTAGCAATATATGAAACAACACATTTCTTATAACTAACATCGTTTGTACTCCCAATGATGTGAACGATTGTAAAACTTGTAAAACAAGAAATTAAAAATGACTTCCATTTAGTCTTGCTGTACTTTATCTGTTGATTATCTTATACCACACAGTTACATATTTCTTATATAGTTTCTGTTAACTTCCCTACAAACTTATATTTATAAAATGCAAGGTTCAGTCTAATTCTGTCAAGAAGTTTCCTTTTATACCGTAATTTTTTATGTATTCTTTAAAAATTCTCCAGTCCTTATAGACTGTTTGTTTTGTTTGGCCTCTTATCCTTCCTGTCGTCTTTGCTAGCTGCAGGTATTCTACCATTAGGATTTGCCAATCCGCCGTGAAGGGACTGTGGGTATGCAGTTTTTCTTTCTAAAGGTTGAACCACAGGAATGACGGGGTGTCATGTAAGGCTGAAGACAGCTCATCCCTAGTTAGCAAAAAATAAAAATCCTCATGCAATTTGGCAAGTAAAACCATATGAGACAATTGAATAGCAACCCCTTTACAAAGATTTAAAAGCTATGAGATCATTGAGTCTAGAAGTGAAGTCACCTCTTTGGTGGAAGAAGACCTACAGCTTATGTTTTACATTTTAAAAAACCAGGCCTTTATCCTAAGTATCCACAATTTAAAAGAACCAACTAATGGGACTGGAGAATGCTTGATACCTTGAGTGTCCTTGGTAGCAAGACAGGAAGGAAACTCAGTATGAAGAAGCCCTTTATCCCAAATACCTTTGGCAGCAGGAGATGGAGGTTTTCAGCCTGAATAAGCCCATTATTCAATTATTTGGCACTTATGTGGTGCTTTATATTGGAAGTCCTAGTCCAAAAGATCTGAAGGGTATCACTTTTGGGGGAGGCTGATCTAGAGGTCCACAGTTCTCTGCCTTGGGTATAATAATAGGTCCTGTGGTGGGAGAGAGGTGACAGGGTGGATTTAGCTGGAGAGGATTTTGAGAGGGAAAATGGTTGGCAGAAAGGATTAACAATTTCCCACATCATTCTTTCTGATGGCAGTCTCCAGCAGCTTTTTATAATTATAATATATATAAAAAAATAAACCTTGGGAAGGAAGTTATGTGAAAACCCCATGTAACATGCAGTTTGGCACAGTAATGAAAATCAAAGTTCTTCACTTCATGGGTTATGCCCTAGTATCTCTTCCACTTTTTATCTTTAATTAGACAGGAAAGCTATTTTAGATAGCAGTAGTATTTTATTATCCATTTTATTGCTGGCTTAACCAACATTCAAGCAGTTAAGTAACTGGCCCGTATAATGTCATACAATAATGGTAGCTGTGGGTTATAGTGATTTTATATTTGTGTTAATTGTTAATAAATGCCTATTCTTTCTGCCTAGGGAATATTTCTATTGTGTTTGTGTCTCCCTCCAATTGTTATAATGGCTATTAATGCATACTTTAGGTTACACATTTCCATCAAAAGACTCTGGAAACACGCTGTATGTACATAATAGACTAACAAGGAAATGGTATCCATTCCAGTGACTTTGACCTTTGGGGCTAATCTTAATCCCACTTTATTCTTTTAGTTTAATTTACTGTTTGGTCTCTCCTCAGAAACCAATTTAGGGTGTCACTTGAACTAACAAATACTATTTATATTGAAATTACTTTCCCTGTTGACATTATTATAACTGTTAGCTGCATGAGAGAAGGTGATCTGAAGTCAATTGAAAATACTCCAATAAAAAGCAAGCACGTTGTCTTAAATGGTTTGTGGATCACGGCCCAACAACTCCAACAACAATGCAGTCAAGCTAAAATGGGGCAAGTTAAAAGAACTATATTGCCATGAAAGTTCATGAAAACAAATTGGCTTAAATCCATTAAGTCTCTCTTAACTCGCTTGTAGATTAGCAGCCTCAGCCTAAAGGTGCCTCCAAATAGCTCCTAACACATTAGCACCTTTCAACTGGGGGAAACTAATAAGCATACAATTCCCATCTGGCAATCCGAGATGCTTTGAGATTTGCACTGTGGTGTATCCTCTGATTCTCTGTCCTATCACTTTCGGGGTTTGGTTTGTAGGCAGCAGCTGTGGGAAAGACTCTTGACAGTACAGCCTTGTCACTTGCGTATTCACCGATGAATACACAAACGATGTGGCAACTCCTTAGCTCAGGAATGGGTAACCTTTGGCCCGCCAAATGTTGCACTACAATTCCCATAATCCCTCACCATTGACTGTGGGGTGCAGGCATCTGAGAGGTCATAGGTTTCCCATCCCGTTCAACCTATGAGAATTTATGCTTGTGTTTTTGCGTTACCACTCATGTGTTACATGAACATAGCTGTACAAAGGTGGTGGGGTTAGTCTTGGCAGCGTGGATAACGTTGCTCTTTGAGTCATCGCTCTCTGTTCACACCTGACTTGTGTATGGCTACTACCTTAGCTAGTTTCCCAGCATGCTTTTCTGTACTGCTACAACACCACAATTTGCTGTCCTCCCCAAATGTCACTTGTAATGCCACTTCTCACAGTGAGTTACCCATAGAATTTGGTCCAGCTGTATGTTTTTTTTCAGTCTTCTGCCCTGACGGTTGAACCCAGTGCCCACTTTAAGACTGTTATGCAAATAAAAATAAAAGTCTGGATCATGCTTTTTCTCCTCTTGACAACATATATGAAAAACACTTGAGGGGACAGATATTCTGTCCCTTTTTCCTTAAGCATATTTCCTAAAGTTCTTTTTTTAGAAATAGAATACCAGAGGGAGAGATGCTTTCTGTGATTTGAATTCTTTTGGCTTAAACCACGTAGGCAGAACACAATTTTTCAACAAGCCTGGAGAAGTCTAGATGTGAGGAGATATCGCCTTCTAAATAAAGTAATGCTAGGCAGTGGTGTAGCGTGGGTTGTCAGCACCCGGGGCAAGGCAAGTAATTTGCGCCCCCTAACCCGTGGATTTGCGCCCCCTAACCCGTGGATTTGCGCCCCCTAACCCATGGATTTGCGCCCCCTAACCCATGGATTTGCCCTAACCCCAGATGTTGCGCCCGGTGCGGCCCGCCCCCCCTGCACCCCCCACGCTACGCCACTGATGCTAGGTGGGAGGAGGAATTCTTAAAGATGTATCTATTTGCATCTGTTAAGAAATAAACTTTTTGTTCTTAAAAATGTGATGTCAAAGGTTGGAGCAATTACTAGGGCCAAATCTATCTGCTATCTTTTAGAGTTCAAATCTTAGAAGCCTAAGGGCAGTCCAAAATTGCACATTGTTATTTTAGTTTTGCATAATAGGACAGAGCAATCCACTGATCCAGTTGCATCTTGCGAAACGTGCACTCAATAACTTGGGGAATTCAAGAATTACCCAACTTTTCCTGTTATTTTGTACAGCACATTTCGTTCAATGGCAAGAGGAAGATCTATCTGAATTTCCTTCCAACAGATTAAGAAAGAAGTGAAGTCCTGCTACTTATGTTATATGTTTTACCAATACAAGGTTATAACCAACATTTGTCATACTCAGACTTGCTCCATTGAAATTAATAAATGTGACTAACATAGATCTGTTAATTTCAGTGGGGCTATCTATTCTACTAGTGGTGTAGTGGTTAGAATGTTGGACTAAGACCTGGGAGACCAGGGTTCAAATCTCTACCCAGCCATGACTTTGGGCCACTCATTGTCTCTGGTGACCTCCAAATTTTGTGGGCTTTATCACAAGCCTGCTCACCCAGGGCTGGAATTAGTTGTGTAATGAACTATCTTTTAGCAGCCCTGTTTTCAAAATATATTTATACCTCCAATTTATCTTAATTGTGTAATAGCTTCTGAAGCTGTCTGACTTTCTGCCAACTATTTTGTCTGTTCTTTTTCCTTGTTATCTAATGACTTGGAAACTAATGTATGTAATTTAGCATTGCCTCCAGGTAAGATTCTTTCCTCTGCCAACCATGAGGTTTTTTTATAGGCTTTAATAATCATGGCTTACACAAATTCTGCCTTGCAGGCATAAATTAAAACAAAAGAAGCAAAATGTTCCAAATCATGAAATCTTCACCTGTGTTTTAAATTACGTCCCCTCACCTATTACATATACCTGCCTACAGTACATTCAGCTAAAAATTGAAGGGCCAAACACACTGGGGGAAAGGGCTATTGTTCATTCTGCTAGGAGCTGGAAGAAGTAGGGTAAACATTACACAAATCTGGAGTGTTGTCCCTAAGGCAGTTGGATGGCGCTTTGCACACCTCCTTCCTGCAACTCTTGCAGCCGAGCTGGTGCCAAACCCATTGCTCTGCTTTCCTTTGGACCACATCAATGAGGCTGAGAGGGGGGTCTTGTTGTCTGGGCAGCCCAGGACCTCCATACACACTGCCCAGCTTGTGTCCCAGGAAGGTGACTTTGGTGCTGCTAATGCAGCGGTTTGACTTCACCCCCAGAGGCGTACTCCATTGTCTCTTGAGACAGATGGATGCCGCCAACAACAGCCTGGAGTGGTTCACAGCATTAATGCCCCAAGAGGGTCTTGCTTCTCCCATAGCCACAGCCTTGGCTCCCAGCTTCCCAGCCTTCATTCTGCCATCTTCTACCTTCTAGCTTACATAACTACCAGCGGGTTGAGGGAAGGGAAACCACCCATTTTCTGTCTGCCACAGAGCCACTTCCTTTGTTATCTTAATGGCCCATACTTAGACGCCTTTGACCTCACCAGGAAGCTAGCCTGGCTATTCCAGGAACTGAATCTGTGCTGGATCCAGGAATCAGAAGGGTCTCAGGCATCAGCCTATCCACCCCCAAACGCATAACAATATAAAGGGCTCTTGTAGAGCAGAGGGCAGAGGTCTCTGCTCCACACACATTAGCAGCATATCCATTTTGAGCCTTCTGTAAATAAAAATTGGATTGCAGGATTTAGAGGCTGCTTCAAAACCATTACATCACTCATAAAGGACCTTGCCCCCCCCCGATATATATGGGATTTTACCAGCATAGCATGGGGGGGGTTTCAGAAAAGCAGCAAAACGTCTGGGATTTGGGGAATGATTTTGAATACTTGAAAAACATTCCTTAATTTAGTATTTTGGGGGGGGGAGGGACTCTTTTCCTTTTTCATTTCCTACTCTCAAATATGCTTGCTGTTAGCAGTAATATATAAACATGCCATCATAAAAATTCAAATGAACCAGGAGTTCAAACTGTGTGGATCCAGTGCTCTCACTGGGCGCATGCGAATGAAGACTCACAAATAGTATTCTGCTTAGAGTGCAAGAGATGCGGGAAGAAGGTTCTAGACATCTTTCTGCTTGTAAGGGTGACACCATCATGTGCCCTCTTTTGAATGATGCTCCGCTATATAAAATATCGTGCTGAACAAGGTATATTTTTTTGCTTCCAACAGACCACGCATCCATTCCTGTTTTATCAAAGCATGGTGTGCGATTGAACTTCACCTCAGAGAACAGCTTAAGCTACAAATTATTACTTTGTGAAATTGGGGGAAGCTTGGCAAAACTCTACATGCAAATTTAGCCTTATTTATAAACTCTCTAATGGGATGTCACGTGTTTTACTGTGAGACTGTTCAATTAATAAAAGAGCTTTCCTCAGCACCTATTTTCTGAAGCAGTGTCCATATGCTATAGTCTAAAAGGCTAAAGGTTTTCAAACACATTTACTGACAGCCTGCTGAGCAAAAACAAACAGTTGCCAAAACTAATATTTTGCCACTTTTTCTGCAGGCTCTTATATTTTTATTGAAAGTTGAATATGAAATGTGATAATTCATCCTTATTTATTTGGTCAAAGTTTGTGAGGAGATTGTGTGATTTCTACTTTTTTTGCGCATTCATTCATTGTGATTTGTTTGCAGGGAGGTTATACAAGGTTATACAATACACAAGGTTATATATGCAGGGAGGTTATACAAGGTCACATCAAGCATGTTTTTGTTTTGTTTTTAAAAAAGATTTTTATTAAGGTTTTACAAAAAGAAAGAAGTTACAGAATAAAAAAGAAAAAAGGAAAAATGCAAAAAGTACAAAAATACATAGAAAAAAAGATACAAAATACAAAAAAAATAAAAAATAGTTAAAAACAAAACAATCTTTTCATATCTTAAATTTCGTTTACTTATTTCCCCGACCTCCTCACACCTCCCTTTTTTGTATTCCCGTTCACATGGTTAATTCAGCAAATCCTTACCCTCTTTCTTTTTATCTTAATTCTATATCTCAAGATATTATAACTTTATATTTTCATCCGTTATCAATCCATTTTTACATATTCTTGTTAACCTTGTTGCTAAGGCCACTTGATTTCAATCCAACATCACTTTAACATTCATTCACATCAAGCATGTTTTTATCCATATTTTCAAGTGCATTTTCTGAACACTTTTCTTACTGCAAATAGTCCAATTTGGGTGAGTAAGAGGGTGTTGTTGCACTACAGCACCAAATTGGCTTTAATTGCACAGCCTGAATTTCTCAGGATGTAGCTGAATCCAGTTCTACATCCTATTACTTCAATAACCTCACTGCAAGTTTATGGTCTGTATCCCCCAAATCCATAGCAATCTGTCAAGGAGCTGTCCGTCAAGTATAGGTCATCCACAGGACAGGAAAGAACTTGGGACATGGAATGCAATTAGCCTTTATTCACAGAAAGTAAACAACACAGCAGAGTTGCTCTGTCTCATCTTGCCTAGCTGAAGACGTAGCTGGGACTGACCACTGGCCCTGCCTTCCCCCTCTAGCCTCTCACTCTGGATCTTTCCCAAGCAGATGCAGACTGTGGCAAGGGTCTACACTTCTTTTTGGGGGCCTGTCTGGCCCATTGCTCAGCAACGTGCAGGACTCTTCTCAAGTGGGGTGTCAGAAGAGGAAGAGAGCCAGCAGGACTGGGACTGTCTAGCTGTTGGGCAGCTGAGGCAACCTCTGACTCCTCTCTGTCTGAGTCCGTGCTCACATTAACTCTCTAAGCACTCAGCCCTGTCCTAGAAATATCTCCTTTTTTAAACCCCCTTTGATAACTCTCCTGCACCTAGCATCTCCCATCTTGTCCCCCATGTCCCACCACCATTTTCCTGGGTCTAAGTCATCTTCTGTGTCATCCCTGGGGGGCTCTTGGATGGACAGTGCCCACCACTCTTCCTTGTCCAGCCAGACCCTGACACAAACTTTCACCATCACTATCTTCTCGTACATTCATATACATAGGCATGAAATTAACTCTCCATATTGTTCTACCCAAGATATACTTTCAAGTCTCATTAATTTCACAGTGGAGTCCTGTGTGTTTGCTTGACAATAAATACATGATTATTGGTCTTGAGAGGGGAAAGGTGTCTCTGGAAGCCAATTTCCAGTCCTGTGTAACTTTTGCAGAAGCTTATTCTGTCCACAGAGTGATTGCATTGGATCCTGCTCAATGTCAGGAAACAACTGTATTTTTCTATTGACATAATAATATGTATTCATAAAAAGTGCTTGGAAGCTAGGATTTATAAGGAAGAAAATACAAAAAGAAATTAAATTGTGGTCTAAAGCAGTGCTGATTGAAAGGGCAGCCTGCGAGTTTAGTCTAGCTCCGATGCTATTTCCTCAGGAGGGTCCATTGGCAATTGTTTAATTTAAAAGGATTGAGCACAGAGTTCCAGAATTGTGAAACTGTTTTTGATAAATAGAGCTGGCTTTATGATCAAGGCTAGCCATCGATGAAGAGGTCAGTTTGAATAACAAAATGTGCTCCTGGGCCCTGGGCCAGTGCTTGGAGGATACTGGCCCATGAGGATGGAAAAGGTGGCCAACTCTGGTCTAAAGTGCAATTGCAACTAATAGACAGACTAAAGCTTCAAACACTTCATTGTGGTGCTACATCTATCACAATCCAGTATGGCACCAAGTTTATCATTTAAATTATTTGTAATGAAAGCATATTGCTTTCAGTATTGCTTTCAAGATTGCTTTCAAGTTTAGTGCCAGTCTGTCATGGGGCCCAAAGTCAGATTTTTCAACATTTCCCGTCATTCATTCATTACATTAATTAATGTAAATGCAACTTCCATGCCCTGAAGCCAGATCTCCCTCTAAAGGAAGGCAATGGCAGATTTCCCATTGACCTCAGTGGAAGCAGGTTTAGGTCCATAATTCTCATATATATTATTCTTTAAAGAGGCATAATCAGAAATGTTCCATTATGTGTGAAGTATTACATGTGGCTGTACAGCACAATAACCATAATTAATTGCATTAATGGTGCAGATATTGTTCTGCTAATTAATTTCTATGTTCCTGCTCTGAAGGAGGAAGGCTGAGTACCTCCTTGTGAATTCTGTAACTCTGGAAGGAGACAAATGTGGGTAATATTTCAATTCAATTTCCTCTGTTTTGCTAACTTAGTATTTTGTGATACACTGATCTATGGGTGTACAAATGCAAGAGAAGCAGGGCCGGCTCTATCATTAGGCAGAATGAAGTAACTATCTCAGGCGGCAGACGCTGGGGAGAGGCAGCAGCTACAGCTCCCTGTCTTTTCTTCCTGGGCACACCAACTATACCTTCATTTGAAGGACAGACAGGACAGCGCGTACTGCATGGACAATCCCCACCCCAAAAACTGCCCTCAGGTGTGTGGGAGAACAGGACCCCATTGCTAGTATTGAAGATTCAACTTTCAGTCCAGTCAGTGTCTGCACAGAGAAGGGTGGGCATGTCGCCTTGTTCTTCACCGCAGGCAGCAAAATCTCTTGAACCAGCTCTGAATGGAAGCTATTAAGTTTGCAATGGAGAAGGGAGACACACAAAATAAGTGTTCTGTTGTTTTGTACTCTTTCCTATATCAGCGATTATTAAAACTTTGTTATATTTCAGACCACTATTCTGAGAAAGGGGAAACCTTCTTTGGAGGTTTTTAAGCAGAGTTTGGGTGGCCATCTGCCATGGATGCTTTAGCTGAGATTCCTGCATTGCTGGGGGTTGGACTAGATGATCCTTGAGGTTCCCTGTCTCTGTGTGAGTGAGTGAGCGCACACGCATTGTACCACTAGAGACATTTATCAGTCAAGACCCTAACAGGAACAGGTGTTTAATTCTGCATTCAATACTACATGCCTTCAGAATTTTTAATCTATTGTTTCGGGTTGAGAAGCATCATATATGAAATATGATCTCCTTCTATGGGAATGTGTGCTGAAATCAACATAGTGGCACAAGTGCAAACTGATACCATGTTTGCATTCTGACATCGTTTAACCCAGGAGTGGGGAACCTTTTTCTGCCGGGGGTGGGGGCCACATGCTACTGGTGGGCAGGGCAAGAGGCAAAAGAGGGTGGAACAATGAATAAATTGTACCTTTATGCAGAAGGCCAGTTTCGGCACACAAACCTCTCTGCCCTCTATCCAGACATGCAGGAGCATTATCAGAATTCAGTGGCACACAGGCAAAAACACTTCGGGAGGGTGCAAAGCAGGGCTCAAGAGAGGTGTGCATGGATAAAAAAAGGTAAAGGTAAAGGACCCCTGGATGGTTAAATCCACTCAAAGGTGACTATGGGGTATGGCACTCATCTCGCTTTTCAGGCCAAGGGAGCCGGTGTTTGTCCATAGACAGCTTTCCAGGTCATGTGGCCAGCATGACTAAACTGCTTCTGGTGCAACAGAACACCGTGATGGAAACCAGAGCACAGGAAAACACGGTTTACCTGCCTGCCACAGCGGTACCTATTTCTCTACTTGCACTGGCATGCTTTCGAACTGCTAGGTTGGCAGGAGCTGGGACAGAGCAATGGGACCTCACCCTGTCACGGGGATTCGAACCGCCAACCTTCTGATCAGCAAGCCCAAGAGGCTCAGTGGTTTAGGCCACAGCCCGGAGGACCACATTCAGCCTCCAGGTGTGAAGTTCCCCTGCCCTAGTTTATGAGAGCAGTGTGATGTAGGATGTAGACTTGGAGTACTGTTCTTCAGCTTATGACACCAGTGGCTTTGGTCTGGGCTGTTTCTCCTGAGCCAAAGCTCCTAATAATATCATCATCAGAGTTGTCCTAAGGTTACCTGAGATAGCTCTTATCAAGAACTTCGTACACAGAAGTGCTAAAGATAACGATGCAAGCAATCTTGCGGAAATAATTAATAAATAAAACCAATAAGTGAAGCAGGGCGAGTAAACTTGTTCCGAGCTGCTTGATCAGCATGTTTTCAGACTGGCAGCAATAATATTTTTTCCCTGGAAAGACATATTTCATGCAAGGGGCTCAGGACATTTAAGTAATTAAACCACTCATATTTCTGTGAACTATGTGTTCATTAGGATTAGCATTTACAAATGCATGTCAAGAATAGGTTTGGCAGCTGCAGTCACACACACACCTCCACACGCTGCAATACTCTGATACGAAAAGCTGCATCTAGTGACGAATGAGCCCATTCCACATTAGCCATTTTGCATTGAGACTTGCCATGTCCAGTGGGAATGGGGGAGAGACAGAAGGATTCTGTGCGAGGGGGGAAAGGCTGAGGGGCTGTAACTCAGAAGGCTGCTTGCAGAAGTTTCCAGGTTCAGTCTCTGGCATTTTTAGGTAGAGACGGGGAGGAGTCCTATTTAAAACCTGTAGGGTTACCACCAGTCTGCGTAGATTCAGAATGGGGAACTTGTGGCCCTCCAGACTGGTGTTTCCCAAACTTGGGTCTCCAGCTGTTTTGGAAATACAGTTCCCATTATCCCTGACCGCTTGTCCTGCTAGCTAGTGATGATGGGAGTTGTAGTCCAATAACAGCTGAAGACTCAAGTTTGGGAAACTCTGCTCCAGTTGTTTCTGGTCCACAGATCCCACCATTGCAGGACCAGGTGTCGGGTTCCCTATACCCCAACCCATGCAAATAAGAGTCCAATGAGGCTGCTTTTTTGGGTCAAAACAGGCCAAAACTTTATTGAATACAAATGAAAGAGGTTTGGCTTGGGCATGGGGCAATCAAAATACTTCCAGCCCACCTGCCGGAAGTGACTCATGGTCAGTCCAGATGGGGGTTCCTAAGACTTACATCACATAGGGTGACCCCCACAGGGACCACTGTCTGGGGGAGTGCCTTTGGCCCTGGCCCTGCCTGGCCCCATGGACATGACCCCCCCCATGGACATGACCCCCCCGATCCCTTTAAAAGGATACCCCAGCGTTTGAAGGGGCAGTTAGAGACTACAGCCTCCCCTCCATCCAAAACAAAGGATTGCCCCAATGCCTAACCCAGTTGTGACTATTGCTATGAGGTAGGCAAAACCACCAGGTCAGTGCCAATTAGCCCTTTGGGCAAATTCCTACCCAGCCCCTTAAAGAACGGCAATCACAGTAGCCACAGCAAAGTCATTGACTATCAGCTTAAACTGAGGGTGGGTGGGCAGGGGAAAACCCAGAGACCAATTTTGGAAACTCTTCTCCAGACGTTTCTTTTCCACAGCTCCCACCATTCTTGGCCTTTGGTCATGCTGGCTGGGGCTGATGGGAGTTGGACTCCAATGACTTCTAGAGAATCACAGGTGACCCACCCCCGGACACTACTGAGGTATGTGTACCAGTCGTCTAAGGCAGATTCCTTTGTTCAGGAGATATTCCCTTGTATCCCAGCAAAGGTGTGTTTGGTGTAATCTACCAGCTTATATTTGTAACCTAAGGAGAACTGTGTGACCTTCTCAGTTTGTTATGCTGTTCTTCCCACTTAAGAAAAAAAAATGGAATGCTTCTCCAAACTGAGATCTAAGCTCATGGCAAATGGTTCAGACATCTCTTTTTCTTTAATTAAATTGCATACAAACAAAACAACGTGGAAATAAGAAAGCCCCGCTCTCTCAGGCTTAGTTTTCCTTTTTTAAAAAAAATAATAATAATTTTTATTAACTGGCCAATCACATCAAATTAAATCACATCACATAAATTCCAAATTACAAAGCCAAATTTTTAAATTTTGTTGGGGGAACCCATACTTCAACATCCAAAGGGGGATTCAGATCATCTTCTTATTACTGCGTTAATGTCCAAATCAGTCCCAATCAGTCCAAACAAAATTCATAATTCTATCCAGTCTTATCTTGGTGTTTCCACATCATATCTTGTTCATATAATTTCTATTTTTCCTTTACGATCTCTTCTGTTAGTCTCCTTAAGCCGATAAGCAAAATAATAATCCTGTGTGGATTTCCCGTTCCTCCACTAAGTCCAGATGGTTTCCATATATCTCCTTCGTAGATAACATCGCTCTTTCCATCATAAATTTGGCATTTGTCGCTCTTAAGTCCCACCGAGAAGTTGATCCCCGATATGTAAACAACTCTATTTCTCTCTTTCTCCTCCCAGACCCAAGAGCTCCAACAATGCCTCCCAAAATGGCGACGGCATTTTTAACTGCGTCATTCCAAAACTCTTAGCTTTCCAGCTTCATCTTGAAACATTGCTTTGGTTCGAAAGTTTATCTCCACACAGCCTTAAATCCACAGCTTAAGTCCTTAGTTTCTGACTCATTAGGGGAGGGGATTCTTGTTAAATCACATAAGAAAAAGGAAGGCAGGTTTTTCCCCCTCCCCCCTCAGTCATACCGTATCTTGACGTATTTTCTCATATTTTATTCTTGTCTTGTTATCAGAGATCTCTTCTGTCAGCAGTCTTTACTCCCCTTTTTCCTTGAAGCGTGTGCAATTTATCTCGTCCAAATTGTTTCTTTTGAAGATGCTCGCAACTAGCGGCGTGAATCAGGGACGGCGTCCAGGAGTGCCGGAATCCCACAGGAGGGCTTTGTGCCTAGTGCCCCCACCCCCACAAATTCGGGGGTGGTATAGGGCACAGCAGGCAAGGGCCATCCCCCCCACAATCCTGGGGGGGTTAAGGAGGCTAATTACCCCCATCATAGCCTCCAAATTACCTCGTGTGGGTCGGAGAGATGTTACTGTCAGCCATCTTCCGATGCGCCACCTAGTTTTCCACCTGCAGAATGGGCATATTCATCCTGTACTTCAGAACACTGTTGTCCGAATGAATAAGAAAACAATGTAATAAAATGTTACCAAGCAGATAAATAAAACCCAACATATACTTAGAACGCAGCTGTCAAATAACACTACAGTTTTAAGTATACCAGATTATTATTTACATCTATCTTTACAAGCCATATGAAGATATATGTTGCATTACTGCACACAAAAAAAGCTCATTTGCTGCCATTGCTTCTCTCTTTGCTGACCAAAGGAAAGCCCAAACCATTATGTATAATGGTGCTATCATAATAGATTTATGAGAGAAGTAAATAATCCCTTTTGACTGATTTAAAGTTCCATGTACTCAGGCTAAATGCTCTCTCTTTAACCAGATGTTATTTTTCTCAGGCCCAAGTGACATTATCGTACAGCCACTCCCCAATTCTGCACTGCTTAATTAAAAAAGAAAGTAACACAACATAAGCATTTTATCCAGATAGCTAAAAATTTATTGAGACAAATGTTTGCCCTGCATTTCACATCCTGCGTTGGTATCAGTTCAGTTCGCATTCGGGCTGTGTACACACTAACCCACTTGTAGCATAAAAACATAGTTTTTCTTAATCTGGAAGCATTCCTGCTCACCTCTTCAAAATGCTGGTTGCAATCTAGATTGATTCCGGATCCTGCCATCCACAAAGCTGGGTTTGGTTCCTTGCTATGCGTTTGCAATCTCTCCCCTTGATTAGACTATCCATGCCTTTTGTTCCCTGCACCTGCCCCAGGTGAGTGAAGAAGGAAGAGATTAATGGGTTCTTGGTATACACTCACCAGCAATGTCAATGGGCAAGTGTGGATAATTTTTAAGATAATATTTTAGTTTCCTGTTAATTACATTGCTTTGAATGTGTACTTTATATTTGAGTGTATTCAGTATTGTTTTATTGTGGATTGTTTTACTGGATGTTTCAATGTGTTATAAACCACTTTTGAGATTCCCCCCCCTTAAAAATATAAAGCAGTCTAGAAATGAAAAATAATAATAATATACACTTAAGCTTTGCACAGAATTATCACAGACTTTACTTATTGCATATTATGGTGATTTGACCCCAGTGTTTACAGTTACACACACACACACACACACACACACACACCGATTTATACTCATGTGTATATCTGCCAGTTGAGGATAACACACCATGCATCTAAGGAAACAGTCTCATTCCATGGAAGCTTATGCCACAATAAAACGGCTAGTCTTTCAAGTGTCACAAAACTCTCTGTTGTTCTTTCTGCAACAGACTAGCACAGCTACCCCTCTGGAAGTCATTTAGAGTCATGTTTCATTTCACGTTAGAATGTATACACATGTAATATCAAGTAGCAAGTTGTTGTTTCTCAAAGGCTTAACCACACAGGAATATATAAGTGTGAGTATTTTAGCCTCTGGAAATAGGGGAAGATGCAGGGGCTAAATGTCAGATTAATATTTTCCGGCTTAGGCAGTTCATAGGCCTTAAAACTGCTTGCAGATTCTAAAACAAATGTTTACTCAGCCATCCTTTAAAAACTTTTTTTTTCTGATTTACTGAATCCATTGATAAAAATGGGGGTTGGGGAACTTGAACAGCCATAATTCAACTTTCCTGATAAAGGTGGTGGGGTGTTTTGCTTGACGTCTGCAATGCTACCTTTGCAGTCCTTCATACCTGTCTATTCCTGTCTGCTTTTATCCACTGACTGTATTGAGCATCTGATTTCTCATAGCCATTTTACAAGTTGCAGTATGTGAAGGATGACAGGGCAGTAAGGCCTATTCACAGAAGTCCATTTCACATAAATATGAGCTGAGACTATCCACTCCGTCTGGTATACTTCAGTCTTCGGGAACAGACATGGGAAAACATGTTTGTTTTTTAAATTGCTGGCACACATCTTGCAAAAAGTGCCATGAGTGCCAGTACAAAATGGCTGCCGCAGGCAGCAAAAGAAATATCCATCTCCTGTTTTCTTCATGCTATTCACCCTCCATAGTTCTTAAATTGCTTTTGGGGTTTGCTCTTCTCCGTCTTAGGGTATTCCTGGGTGGATGATTTTAAGGTTCAGACACATTGATACAGTGTCTACTATCTGCAAACCTCAGAGAGACAGCGGAGATCACTGCCAGTTCAAAGGTCAGGCTGAAAACTGGCAAAATTACCAGCAAACCCAATCCCAACAGTAAAACAGTAACTTGGTGCAAACTCCTGATGCTACTTGGAATCCAGTTTTTTAAAGTGACACTTTCCATTAACAGCTGCTGGTGCCAATCATATTGCTCTGCTTTCCTTTGGACCACATCAGCAAGCCCAAGAAGGGGGTCTTGTTGTCTGGGCAGCCCAGGACCTCCATAAACACTGCTCAGACTTGTGCCCTGGAGAATTCACTTTGGTGCTGCTAGTATACTCCATAGTCTCTCTGTCTCGACGGAGACCAACAACAACAAAAACATCAATCCTTCAGCTGATTTTTTTTTATTTGCTTTTTATTGAAATTTCCACAAAAAACAAAAAGCATACAACAAAGGAAAAATAAACAGACAAAAATAAAAAAGAAAACACTCTTATTAATCAATTTTAAGTATCATCCACTTATTTACACAACGTTAACACACGTCTTGACCTCCCTCCTATCCTGTTACGGTTTTCTTACATCTTTTCTTCTCCTGCAGTTTCTAAATCTGTGATTTACGCATAACAAGGTTTATGTTAGGCCTACTGTAGTTTTTAATTTGTTACAGTTACTTTCAATGTACTTCACAAATTTACTCCATTCTTCAATAAACTTTGTTTCTTTTTGATGTCTAATTTTGTTTGTCATTCTTGCTAATTCTGCATATTCAAATAATTTTGTTTGCCAATCCATAATTGTGGGGGTCTTCAGCTGATTTTTAACTATTTTTACTGTTTCTCACAACCCTTAGTGTTCTGTTTTGTTTTGATGTGTGCTACTTTGAGGTCCATTTTGATTAAAAGCAGTGTACAATAATGCAAATAAAATAAATGCCCACTGAAATTTTCACACATACTCATGAGTAAGTGTATTCAGCACCAAGATGGTGCTGAAGACACTTTCTCTCCAGCCTTTTCTTCCCAATACTAATTTACATCAATGCCATTGAGCAGAAACTAAAAGGGTTTCTTGAAATACATTGCCATGTATACAGATGATTTCAATTTATACGGCTATCTTTTTAAAATTCCAGGAGCACTGACAACAAAATATAGTAAGGGTCAAAGAAAGTAGACCGCATTCCATGCAAATCTTTTGTGATACTTCCTTGTGATCCTCAGACGTGCAAATATTTTCTAACAGCACAGAGTGTGTTGTGCAGGAGATATTTATGGTTCTTTTCAATGGAATTAGGACCTGATGAATTGTAACATTATACTAGAAACACAGCTGTGATATATGTGAGTGTGTGTGTGTTAGGCTGTACTGTACAAGGGATACCACTTCAAAACATAAAATTTTTACTGACATCTTTCTCATACATTTGACGTTCACAACCCACAAATGCCCATGCTGTAAATTTGCAAGTCACATTAATGTGGCAGTAAAATTTAGTGATCTGAAAGCTGCACTTGTAAAATATTTATGAATCCAAATGATTGTCACTGGGAGAAACTGTTCAGTCAGCTCCCTTGCCCAGCACATTATATCCTTGCCTGGGCTCTCCCTCCGCAGGTTATTATAGCTCAGCAAGTCCACAGCATGACGAAGGCACAACATTAGGCCGGAAAATTCAAAGAACAAGCCATTGCTTCAGAGCAGAGCTTTCCAAACTTTTCACGTTGGTGACACACTTTTTCAACATGCATCATTTTACAACACAGTAATTCAGTTTTACCAGCAAACCAGACATTCAACAAACCCCTTTCCAGCCCTGGGAGGGAGCGTTCGTGCAGCTGTCTCCACCAAGTGTAGGATTCATTAGCTGCATTTCGGTATCTGAGTGTTTCTCGTTCGAGATGGTTGATTTGGTTCCCTTCATTTCTGTTTAGAGTGCTTCTCTATAATTGCCATAGATCTAGTTTTCCACGTACTTCTTTACATGCCCCCTGAGTTCAACGCACCACTTCTGTCACCTTTGACTTAACCTTGCACTGGGATGAAGGCTAGAGCTGCAGCCCTATATAAACTTACCAAGCAGCACCTGCCACAACTAAATAAATGAGCCTTACTTCTGAGAAAACATGCATCAAATTGTTCTGCACATGCATATAATTGCATTTTAAATATCCCATTACCCATGCTCTACCCCTGCTTACTTTTCCTCCTCTGTAAAGGTAAAGTAAAGGGACCCCTGACCATTAGGTCCAGTCGCGGATGACTCTGGGGTTGCGGCGCTCATCTTGCTTTATTGGCCAAGGGAGCCTGCTTACAGCTTCCAGGTCATGTGGCCAGCGTGACTAAGCCGCTTCTGGCGAACCAGAGCAGCGCACGTAAACACCGTTTACCTTCCCGCCGGAGTGGTACCTATTTATCTACTTGCACTTTGATGTGCTTTTGAACTGTTAGGGTGGCAGGAGCAGGGAACGAGCAACGGGAGCTCACCCTGTCGTGGGGATTCGAACCGCCGACCTTCTGATCAGCAAGCCCTAGGCTCTGTGGTTTAACCCACAGCACCACCCAACTTAGTGTCCTCCAGATGTTTTGGACTAACACTCACCATGGAACATGCTGGCTGGATGAATATTATTCGGTTGCTCTATTATCTCACCCAACAGGTGAATCTCCAAAAGTAAACAACATTTAAGAAGGGGGCAAACTTCCCACATTAACCATATCAAAAGCTGGTCTTCTGCATTCCCCCCAAGTTCACAGTCCATCACATCAACAGGACAGTTTTCTCTGCTTGCAGAGCAACCGTTGACCTCTCTGTCTTCCTAAATGCCGCTGCAGAAAATGTTGTTACCGTAATTTATAAAGGACTGGAATGAGACGACACAAAGGTACAAATCTTATTTTTATGAGATTGTTCCCTCCGGACAGATCCATAAGGCTGAGCTACAGTGCAAGCATCCCTAATAAAGGAGAGAGAAGATGTGCCTTTCAAATAGCACTCAATATGGGTTAACCACTATAGAGCTTAGTGGAAATAATTCTAATGGTGTGTCTATGCTGTTCATCTCACACAATAATGTACCTGGCACAACTTACCTGGTTTCTTAACACTAAACTGGGGAGCTCAGAAATCAGGTGCTTATTTTGCTCTGGTGTCTCTTGATGCTCGTAACAGTTGCTTGAAAAATGCTTAGACAATTCCCCTCCCTCCTTCTCAAGATCAAAACATGTTTTGTTATTTGGTGACCAAATTGGATTGCGACCGGGTGGAGAGGGATTACCCTCCGTCCTCTCAAATTTCCATTAGCTCCAGGAGACTGTTTCCATTGACACCACCGGAAGCTTCACTCCTGGGTCAAAGGGTGCTTCCAGGCCATTGCTGTTTTGGGGAGGGGTTCAATCAAATCCCTGCAGAGTCAAGTTGTGCCATTCTAGTTGATTGGATGATCTTGCACAATGAACCCTGTTCTCATCCCCCCAAAAAAGACAATAAGGAAAATACACTCCAGTATGGGATAGCACTTCCTTTGATGTAACATCATTTAACGCCCCCACCCTGCAAACAAATCAGAATGAATATTCGCTAAAGAGACAGTGTTGTCTATTCCCCCTGCAAACCAATCAGGGTGAATGCTCAATAAACAGGTAATCTGAAAGCACAGGAGTCAACTCCCAGGGACCGAGGTCCCTTCAGTCCCCCCATAAAATATTTGAGGGGGCCACCCCGCCCACAAAGATTATGGGCATTGCCATTCAAATTGTGTGCATGTGCTGCATCTTTTGATCAATTATGTAGGGTGGAGATTACCTTGCCCCTCCCCCCAATATGGCCAGTGCGGTGTAGTGGTTAAGAGCGGTAGACTCATAATCTGGGGAACCGGGTTCGCGTCTCCGCTCCACATGCAGCTGCTGGGTGACCTTGGGCTAGTCACACTTCTCTGAAGTCTCTCAGCCCCACTCACCTCACAGAGTGTTTGTTGTGAGGGAGGAAGGGAAAGGAGAATGTTAGCCGCTTTGAGACTCCTTTGGGTAGTGATAAAGCAGGATATCAAATCCAAACTCCTCCTCCTCCTCCCCTTCTTCTTCTTCTTCTTGACACCCCTGTCTGAAAGTGCCTTAAAATATCAAAAAGGCTGGTCTTCCTTGTGTCCCACAGCACATCAAATCCATGACCACCTGCTTATAGGCAATTAAATATATTGGGTTGTATCCAGACTGAGCTAGTTACAATTACATCCCATTGATTTCAATGGGATCTAAGTTCAACTAACTTAATGCACAATCCTATGCATGTGCACTCACAGCTAAGCCCTATGGAGATCAATGTAATGATCTCTGGCAACCAAGCAAGCCCCAATAAGAAGTAATGACTCCCAGCAAGTTTATGTATGTTTATTTACAAAAAAAACACACCTAGAGCCTGGCTTTTTGCCTGCTCGCATTTACATTTGTTGTTCAGTCTGAAGTTTTGCCCCTCCCACAGCAGGGAAGATGCCAGACTCCCACCTTTCTCCCCTTGCCCTTCCATTGCCATCTGATTTTATCCAAATGCCAAGAACGGGGACTGAGAGACTGACATCCCATCTCCTCCCCACTCTCACTCGACACAGCCTCAGACCTCTGCTTATCTGCTGATTGCCTAGCAATGCTCTGGCTGCCTTCCAACTCTTCCTCTTCTTAAGAGCTAATAGAGTCTTCCCCGTGAATTGGGGTTGGACAATACTTTCTCAATTCTGTCAGCCAATTCTCATCTGCAGAGTTGATCCCTCGTTCACTTAGTTCAGTCTCTGAGTCTAACTCATCCCCTGTGCTCTGGGGGGCCACGTTCCTGACAATCAATGAGACTAACTCCTAAAATGTGTTTTGGACTGCAGTCTTTGGATCCAACCCATGGTATCCACCCCTGACAAGGGTATGATCCAGGAAAAAGTACTCATAGTGAAAACAATGGAATGAGACTTGGCCACCACTAGCTCAGCTTCCATTGATTTCAATGGGACTTAATCCTTGTTTATTTAAAGTAATTTCTGGACTCCTTTTCAGTTAAAAATAAATCTAAGGGTTGTTTACAACAATAAAAAAGGAGCAATCACTGTCTCAATAAAAGACAACAATAAAACAGGGGGAATCACAATTAGAATACTAAGGTCATTGAAAGCTGGCATAAATGTTGGGAAATGCTTCTGCAAAAAGATATATTTTTTGGTCAATGACAGAAACAGAGGGAATATCATTTCAAAGTTTGTCCCAGGTACAGAGAAGGCCCATTTCTGTGTCACCACAAGATGCTTTCTCCAAAAAAATTAGGGATTGAGCAATCTGCATGGTGGAAAGCCTTAGATTGTGTGTGTATTTTCTAATACTTATCACTCACTGACAGTGCTTGGATTCGCAGTGTGTGTGACCATCACAAAATCTAAACAGTAGCTCCTCTGCAAGGCTTCATTTTAAAGTGCCATCTGGGGTGAATTAGGCTGCTATTCAGACCGTGGTGCTTCTGCAGATGGCGAGGTGTAAATGTGTTTTACAGGAACGGTAGATTATGTTCTCATGATGTCTGCCGCTTTTATTAGGCGCTGAAGCACTAGAATTCCAGAAAACACGAGGAATGACAAAAAAAGAAGAAAAGAAAATGCCTTCTGAGCTTAAATTACAGTCACATCTAACGAACGGAGAGGTGCTTTCATTTTACCAGGGCATTTCTTTTCAACTCCTGCAGGTTACGTGGGCCCCATGATCATAACAGTAAGCATAAGCTCCAAAGGTATCCCAAGAGATATCATTAGTCACATATTACATCCTTTTCTAATTTGTACACTTACTTGGTCGCAAGGTTTCACAGGACTGCTGAAACCTCCAGAATTTCACGATTCCCTCAGCAATCTACAATAGCCCCTTAGTCTGAACGACATGTATTATTTCCTCGGCGAACATGTGATGCAGGCGGGTTACTAAAAGATTTATGATAAGGAAGCTGAGAAGTTTTATTTCCAACCTAATTGAATACATCATTGCTTTGTGTTCTAAAAAGGGTGCATTGATGTATGGCACCCTCTCCATGCCCTGCGCTCGGGCCGCCTGCTGAAAGAAAGCTTCACTCCATGACAGAATGCAGATTTTGATAGGAAAGTTATGGGTGCTAAGAAGTGTGCTTCAGAAGCAGGATTACAATGTGTAAATCACAACACAGAATAACTCTTACAGCGACGGAAGAATTTCATTTAAAACAACGCCAGCATTTTTTACGGGTGAAAACCTGTCTGAGTGGCAATGCAAAAGACTCTCAGGCCAAAACTAGGCATGACTATGTTAGACCCACTTGTAAATTGCAAATAGGGTGGCCTGGTTATCAGGGCTAAAGGAGCACAGAGCTTTCCCCCTCCTTAGCTCACCTCTGGCAGCCTGATGTACTAACTCCAATATTTGGAGCAAGCCCAGATTGGGGGCAGAGCGTCTGGAGCAACAGACTGAGGCTGTGTACACATTACTACCTGGAAACACAGCGAGGTTGTTCCCTCTTGCTGCATTTCAAATCACACTTGTACTTTGGCGTACATTTCAGTACGGTTGGATGCGTCTTTCAAGTCACCCTGTTTGTCCACACCAGTGGGCAGAGAGGGTGTGTGGATGCCTTCATATGGTTTACATTTTCAAATGTAACGCTCGTTTGGAGGAAAACCCATCAAAACACAGTGTTTCTTAAGAAACTACGGTATAGAGGTGAATTGTGGGCAATGTTGTGTGTATATTCACAGACCAGCGGGGAGGAAAGGAAGGCACAGGAAGATGGAGGAGTCAGCTCCCCAAACCCCTTAAATCAGACAACACCACCTCTTTCTCCCATTAAGACAGACCCAGGTTTAAACTCTGTTGTATCTGTATTATGATCCCCTATGTAAATGTGACAAGGTGCCAGAGATTCTGTTACACATCCACAGCTATTTCTATTGCATATCAGTAGAAGGAGAAATGTAATTTGCAGACACCGATCCTTTTTACAGATGACTATTTTGAAATAGATATTTGGATTCACTACAATGAAGGATGGGTAATAAGAAGCAGGAAAGGAGGAGACGGCTAAAGCAGCTTGCATATCAAGAAAAGATAATTACCGCCTTTCTCTGAATTAGAAATGAACGTCACTTGACAACGAATGACTTTAATGTACACGCATGGATATACATATTCGGATTTCCCTTCGGAACAAAAACTGCCTTTTAAATTCTTCTCAGTCAAGTTTGGCATGACAAACTTGTTTGATGGGCATTGGGGACCTAAAGCAAGCTTCCAGGGGAAAAGGAACCATCACTCATGCTTCATTGGATTTCTATGACAGAATGATCAAATTCTGCAGAACCTGGCATAAGCACATCATTATCAAGCCCCTGCTCGAGCATTTCTTAACCGATCACGGAGACTGAGGTCCTTGGTGGCTCCTGTTTTCTGGCACTGTTTGTAGTTATTTGACCTTTTCTCGGTGGATAATCCACACAAAAAGCCCTAATTACTTCCCCAGCTTTGAGCAGTCCGGCGGTGTGAATAATCAATGACACTGATTTAGGAATTGCACAATCAGACACTATGGTGTTTAAAGCACATTTTTTTCCATTGACCTGCCACAGACATAGGACAATAGCAAGCAGGAAAGCTGCTGCTGTAATCACAAGCTGACCAGGTGACCTTGAGGGTCGGACACTGATTATTGGGCCCTTGTTTCAGGCAATGTCATTATACGGAACATATTTTTGATTTTAAGATGGCTCATCAGATGTCAAGGCAGAGAAATCGGATATTGGCAGGGGGTGGGGATAATAATAATCAAAGACATGGGTGCCGGAGCCATCTGGTAACAAGTATTTGCCAATGGTAACACAATGGTGCTGTAAGAAACACTTAAGGAAGGTTTGTTTTGCTTTAACTTTGGGTGGAAGACAACTCCCACTCTGTTCCTTTCTTTAAAGCAGATTGTAATAACCAAATTAAAACCATTGCAATAACTGTATTTAATTTCTCTGTGCCAAATGCTTTGCAAGTCTTTTTCATTTATCCTCACAGCAACCCTCAGACTGATGTTAGGCTGAGGAATTTGCCAAAAGCTACCCAGGGACTCTCGCGGTCAAGCATTTTATTATGTATATAATTAAACCTGGGATTTTGATAGAACAATGCAAGTCAGGAAGCAGGTCTTCCTGCAGACAGGTTTGACAGTTAGCTGAGCAGTCTTCGTTGCGAAGACCAGACAGAGAGTTCACTCCCCAGCTTTTCTTTTCCTCCCCTCATATCTAAATCACTTTTGTCATTAACTATGGAGGTAAAAGTTCACAGGTATCGGAACCTGTCGTGCTAGTTCTGGTCTTGAATTGCCCTGGACTTGGCAGGAATGGACAGCAGCAGCTTCTGAATCATGAGGTTCATCGAAAAGAGCTCTTGCCCTGGGGAAGGTTTCCAGAAGCAGTTTTTCTATCTCAAAAAGAAAATTCCCTTCAATGATAGGGGTTTATATTCTTGGTGAAGGTATCTCTTCCAATCTCTTTTGCAAAAGACCTTTATTTTTAAGTATCAGGTTTTGCACGTAACTATCACAGGGAGCAGTGGCACAGAACACGAGGCCTGAAGGCTGAATGCAGCCTACCAAACCTTTCTCTGTGTCTCTCGGGACTCTCTCCAAGTCATGCTCCTCACCAGCCCTTCTCCCCACACTCCTTGAGCGCTTCTGCCTGGCTAAAATGTTTCCTTGAAATGTGACATACCCTCCAACATTTCTCCAATGAAAATAGGGAAGTCCTATTTAATAATAATAATAATAATAATAATAATAATAATAATAATAATACCCTGCCCACCTGGCTGGGTTGCCCCAGCCACTCTGGGAGGCTTCCAACATGTATAAAGGTAAAGGTAAAGGGACCCCTCACCATTAGGTCCAGTTGTGACCGACTCTGGGGTTGGAGCGCTCATCTCGCTTTATTGGCCAAGGGAGCCGGCGTACAGCTTCTGGGTCATGTGGCCAGCATGACTAAGTCACTTCTGGCGAACCAGAGCAGTGCACGGAAACGCTGTTTACCTTCCCGCCGGAGCAGTACCTATTTATCTACTTGCACTTTGACGTGGTTTCGAACTGCTGGGTTGGCAGGAATCCAACATGTATAAAAACATAAGAAAACATTAAATATAAAAAACCTTCCCTATACAGGGCTGCCTTCGGATGTCTTCTAAAGGCTGTATAGTTACTTATCTCCTTGGTTCGCATAGTGAGGACGGCAACAGAATTCGATGGAGAGATGAAGCAGAACCCAACGGAGAGGTGAAGCAAGAAAACCGACGAAGGAACAAACAAGGTAGTACCTCAGGTGCAGGCTGCTTAAATGGCCAGGGGGCGGATCCAGTAGAAGCCTTCCCACTCCATTGGCTCCGCCCCTTGGCACAGCCCAAGTTCCAGCCCGCATCCCCATTTGCCAAAGCAGGGTGCAGGCCAGGATCTGGCTCCTGATTGGTGGTGGGAGCTTATGCACCCCAACCCCCCTACCAGGAAGGGCACCAAGCCATGGTTCCATCGTGGGGGCCCCAGTGGAGCCTCTGCCATCCTGCAACACTGCCGCACCAAAAGGGGTGAGCAGATTTATCTTCTTGGTTCTGGGGGGGGGGGTTCCACACTCCAGACCCTTCTTGGATGAAAATAGAGAGATCTTAAGGAAAAGCAGGACATTCCGGGATCAAATCAGAAACCAGAACGGCTTCAGTAAATCCAGAACTGTTCCTGGAAAATAAGGGCACTTGAAGGGTCTTCAAAGGAGCCCAAAGTTGCTTCTTTGTGATGTGGCCAAAAGGAAGACATGTCACCCAAAAAGAGGAAACAGGTTTGCATTGAAGTTGCATGTGCCAATTTATACCTACAGCTGCAGATCTGGAATTAATTGCTATCCAAATACAGTTCTTCTCATAGCAATGGGAAGACTCTCACCCACTGACTTGTGTGCCTGCTCAGTTGGCTGTTCAGAAGCTAACTGTTGGTGGGCAGCTTCCAGGCCCCTGCTCTCCCCTCTTCTGACTCTTTAATCTTTAAAGCCAGACTTCAATAGAGAACTGTCCTCTGCTGTGATACTGCCTCTTGGTTGCCTGAATAAAGGTGAGGGTGTAGCAATCTCAGACTTCTGCATGGTTGGACTGCATCCCATTGTGCAAAGTCACCTCCATGGCTCTGACCACTTGTGTCTCTGGCCCCACCCAAAAGGTTGCCCACAAAGGAATGCAGCTCTTGGGCCGAAAAAGCCCCCCCCCAACATGGAGGTTATCTGTGCCACCCAAATCCCTTGCTACTGTAATGCCTTGCAGATATCTGGCTGCAGTTGCACTGGATTCTCCCAGTATTCCCTTCTCCTTGTCAAGGACATGAGTGTAGATTTTCTTTTTCCTTCACAGAACATAATGTAGTATCTTGCAGTCAGCACACAACAAATAAATAAATACAGTGTGTGTGTGTGTGTGTGTGTGTGTGTGTGTGCGTGCACGCGCATGTGATGCTGTGAAAAATGAGGAAAGGGAACCAAAGAGCATAATTCAAGCAAAAATAACCCTTTGGGAGATAATACATTTTGGGGGGAAATTGTGGAGCAAGATTTAAAGGTCTCTAACCAGCTATAGTTTGATGCTACTCTCAGGAGGCAAATAATCTAATTTTTTAGTTATCTTGGTGCACCATGTGAGCCATATTTCTAAGATAAAGACATTAGTCCCCGAAGTATTCACTCTCTTTAATGTGATATTTTCCTCTAATTTTGAACAAAGGCCTTTTCACTATCAAGAATGCAAAGAGACACATGCATTGAGCTATGTTTTAGAGCTTCTACATTCTCTGTAGGGTTTCAGGAAAGTGACACTCCTTTCCATACTTTATCTTCCATGATTCCCCCAAGGCTCCTGTGTGTCCTACAGAAAATGGCAATCGATCTTGCGCAAGAGCAATCGAGATAGAAATTAACTTGAGCTCAGTTCAAAAGTTATGCTTCGATTTGTCAGCTGAGAGCTTCCTTCCTGTCCCGTCGCTGAACCCCCTGGAAAAGGGATCATAAACTCTCTGAAAGTAGGAGCTGGCTGGGTAAAAACACATGGGAATACTGCACTTATCATGGCTGCCATGCCAAGGGCCAAACTAAGCAATGAGGATTTGGAAACACTTGACCCAGACCCAGAAGCCCCCTGCCCACTGTCCTGTGAGGTGTGTGGCCTGGAGAGAGTTTGGTCCCCTGTCCTGAGGTTTCCCCATCCTTGATATAGGTCCTGCCTGAAGATGCTTAGGCAAATTTGTTGCTGTGCCTAGATCTTGTCATATTTGCTAGAGCCAATATGTCAGCTGGGTAGCTCAGTTGTTTGGAGCGTGGTGCTGATAACACCAAGGTTGCAGGCTTGATCCGGCTGCATATTCCTGCATTACAGTGGGTTGGACCAGTTGGTCCTCCAGGTCCCTTCCATATGGTTCTATGATACTTGGAGCAGTGCAGAAATGGCCTGTCAAAATTCTCCACAGAAAACATGGGCTGGCATTTCACCCAATTTATCCAGAGAGAGGATAAGTTATCCAAAAGCTTTTCTGGGCTGGGGGCTCACCATTAACAGAGGCAGTAGTCTCAGCATCCCTTCCCAGTAGGTCTTGTCCAAAAGAAGCAGTTGTGAGGACTGAAGGCCTCCCCACCACTCTTGAAGTCTCCTCCTCCCCCAAGCAGTTCCTTCCCACTCGTTGCTCCATCTTCTTGATTTTGCTGTGTGTTCTGGGAGATCAGTGGGCAGGAGATTTGGCTGTAGCAGGAGGGGGAGACTCCCTGGATTCTTCTGCAGCCTGGCTCCCAGGGCCGTCTTTAGCATAGGCGGTGCCGGGGTGCAAAAAACTGCCCAGCACCCCCATTTTTTTGAGCAACTCTCTCCCATGCCTCTGCAGGTGGAAGGAGGAGAGCATTTCCTGCAGAGGCTTGCGAGGGAAGCTGGGTGCATCTTGTGAGTAGCATGCGACCACTGGGTGGGCCTCTCAACGGCCCGCCAATCCCAGGCACACAGCAGGGCGGAGCCAGCCGGCTGCCTCAGCGCCCCCAGCAGAAAAGCCCACAACACTCCAATGGGCTCTGCTCTGCTCGGCAGCGGCTGTCGGCTGGCCTGGCTCTTCAATCCCTGGACTCCAAATCTCGGCCCGGACTCTCGGCATGGCACCCCTGAGAGCCTGACGCCCAGGTGCCCCGCACCCTTAGCACCTATGGGTAAGCTGGCCCTGCTGCCTCCAGTCTGCCTCTTCTCCCCTCCCCCACCTCTCCTGCCTCTGAGTCTGAATTGTCCTCTGCCCCAGCCTCTTCCTGCTCACTAAACCCTGTTGCTTCTTCAGCTTCTGACACCTCCTCTTCCCAGGTGACCACTCATCATCATTCCACCACCAATCCCCTGGTTCTGAGCTTCTTCCCCTGGGGGTTCCCTTGGGGTTTCCTCAGCTGGTGCCTCCCATCACTCCTCTGTATCCAGCCAGTCCATGACATCAATTGATGGCTAAACTATACAGACACTTATCTGAGAGTAAGTCCCATGGAACTTAATGTATGTGTGTGTGTACACACACACACACACACACACACACACACACAAATGTGCTGCACATTACCTGTTGCTCCAATCCTTTAAGCAATCTGCTGTGATCACAGCAGTAGAAGTTAAAATCTAGCAGTTAAAGATGTATGGGGCATACGAAGAGGTCACTTTGGGTTCTTGAAGAATTCATCAGAAGCAGTTTAGTTAAGCAGAGTGGCGTGGGTGAACTGGATGCAGTTTGGAGCACTAGGATTTTTTGAGGGGCTCCAACTGCCCCCAGTTGTTGTTTTTTATCAAATATTTTTCTATGCTAAAAAAAGTGGGACTTTCTTGTTCTTTAAACATAAAGTACACAAAATGCATTTAAAAAAAATAACTTAGTAGGAATGAATCAGCACTTCATTTGGCTGAGTGAACCCACTTGGACTACCCTAGTTTTACTACTCCAACAGTGCAATCCTGCACAGGTCTACTCGGAAGTAAGCTCCATTGAGTTCAATGGTACGTATTCCCAGGTCAGTGTGTATAGAATTGTTGCCTGAATCAAACAGGAGTATTTTGAGCGTTATATAAAAATGATTTATTTAAGCCCACCCTCCCCCAAGGCTCTATCTCATGCAGCTGGCAAGTTTCGCTTCCTTACACTGGCAAAACCGAATCGAGAAGTCTGTCTTTGTATATCACTTTGGGGAAATTGTATCTAAACACTTCACTGTCACATGCAATATTGTTATTCCTACTCGAGAGATAAGATATTGCAGAGAAGGGTGTTTACACTGTGGCGCAGATTGGAATCAGACTGTTGATTCTAGTATCAACTTCCATGTAAAGTGGTGCATCACATGAGCAGTATGTGCCAGATCAAACAAGCAGCTAACAGTTCCTAATGTAAATATGTAATACACAGCACACTCTCTCAATTGAGTGGGCTGTTGAGCCAAGACTGTAGAAGTCTCTGAGATGCATTTGGCTGGGAGCAGGCGGTCTAACACTGACAAGGTGTCTCAGCTCAAACTGTACTAAGTATGGTGCTCTTAACTTCCACCATCTGGGCTTAAAGAAAGTAACCTTCCAAAGGTGTATGTAAAAAAGACTAAACGAGATTATGTTTTCTTCAAAGAGATTAGACACGTCTTGTTTTGTTTCTGGATCATGATACTCAGTTTTATTTCACTTTTCGTCTCAGTGGCGAGAGAAGTATGACATCTGTTGACAGACAAATTGGTACTGGTGGCTTATGATTAACAGCTAAAAACTCTTTACACTGAAATGTTAGTACCTTGTAGATTTATCAAACAACCCCCACGGAATCCTTTCATACAATATTTTTATTTCAGTGAAGTTAGACATCTTTTAAATGCACTCATATGATTTTAGAAACATAAAACGGCCTCGGTCCAGTATACCTGAAGGAGCGTCTCCACCCCCATCATTCTGCCTGGATGCTGAGGTCCAGCACCGAGGGCCTTCTGGGGGTTCCCTCATTGCGAGAAGCAAAGCTACAGAGAACCAGGCAGAGGGCCTTCTCGGTAGTGGCGCCCGCCCTGTGGAACGCCCTTCCAGCAGATGTCAAAGCGATAAACAACTACCTGACATTCAGAAGACATCTTAAGGCAGCCCTGTTCAGGGAAGTTTTTAACGTGTGATATTTTACTGTATTTTTGGTTTCTATGGAAGCCGCCCAGAGTGGCTGGGGAGGCCCAGCCAGCTGGGCGGGGTATAAATAATAAATTATTATTATTATTATTATTATTATTATTATTATTAT
The DNA here is from genome assembly GCF_964270895.1 of Podarcis filfolensis. Lineage (NCBI taxonomy): Eukaryota > Metazoa > Chordata > Lepidosauria > Squamata > Lacertidae > Podarcis > Podarcis filfolensis. The sequence continues at coordinate 22,805,149 of NC_139614.1, read as the reverse complement.
TATTATTATTATAAAATCCATTGCGTTGTCAGTACTGTCTGAAATGTATAAAACTGCTTTGGGAAAGTCCATATAGAAGTCTCTCTGTGTGTATTTAATATACTACAATAATCTGGGCTTTTTTTCTTACCAGACTGTAGTTATCTTTTTAAAACATTTTCATCGCAGAAAAGATCACATCAGGATTTGAGAGGCAGCTCCCAAGTCACTTTTGTGCAGTTACAGTCTCATTTTTACTTATTTAGGCCATGTTTTTGTCTATCTAAAAGACAAAATAGTAGAAACAAAATGTCACCATGGTTGAGACAATGGCTTTGCACCACTTGTCCATCCACAATGCACTTAGTGTGTAGAAGGCCCTAGGTTCATTCCCTAGCATTGGCAGATGGGGCTGGGAGATGATCCATCTGAAATCCTGAAGATGTTGCATTAAAGCAAGTGTTATTCCACACATTCCACTGAATTTTTCTGTCACTTTCCTTCTTGCAAAAAGCCTGATCTTAGGGGGAAGTTGGCTTGTTGCACAAAACATTCCAATCAAATTACCGGTAATGTGATTTTTGAAAAACTAATTGTCTGTCATATTTTACATGAAAAAGGTTGAAGAGCTGAGGCTTCTGTTGTTGGAGAAATGTTTGAGATTGTTAGAGAGTTGTAAAAACTTCTATACAGACCAATAAAAACACAGTCAATCATATTAGTCTAATCACAATGAGATATGAATACCTAGCCAGCTCTCTTTTAAGTATCTAGCACGCAAGTAGCTTTGATATTTTTATGACACATGTCAGGTTTTCAGGGAGAGACTGGTTTATTAGCTTCTTAATTGACTGTACCTTCAGCTTTTGCCAAGAGATGAGAATGGCACTGTGGTGTTTGCCCATTCTTTTGGAAATGTCTGTACAGGGGGAGAGAAAGGGTTAATAGGTAGACCAATAGAAAAGCCCAGAGGCGGAGCCTACCTGTTTTTAAAAGGCTTAGCCAGAGGTTTAGACAATTGGGAAAAAGCAGTTGGAAGACAGATGGAAATAGAGAGACAGTGCAGTTGGTTCTTGTGTGAGGGAAGGTAGAAGAGTTAGAGTGAGTTAGAGACAGAATAAAATAAACTAAGAGGGTAACGGGTAACCGCATTTCGAATGCATTTAAAGTTTAGTTGTGTTTGCAATAAGCTACAATCTTTGTTGTTAACTTGAGAACCCGACTGAGACTAAGTGTTTTACCGGGGAGAACCTGGTTGGTAGCAGCGGATTAGTGATGTACAGGTCAATTGTCCGTGAGATGACCGGGGGCTCCGTACGAACACCACAGGCACAAACAAACACAGATTTCTTCAATCAACAGACACAGTTGGAATCTAGTGGAAACATCATCCTCTTTTATGTCCAAAGGGGGGAAAAATGAATAATTTCATCAATAGCCAATTGAGTAATTGGCTATTGATGAAATTATTCATATATCTTTTTCTGTACCATGGCCTGGTGCCATTTCAGATAGAGAAGCAAGTTCTAACTATCACAATTTGTGCACTTGCACTGGGGCTTCTGCTCTATCTCTTTATTTGAGTAGCCATATGTCCTCCTTGACAGAGGTCTGGCTTAAAGATAAAAGAGTCAGAAGAGGGGAGAGCAGGGGCCTGGAAGCTGCCCATCAACAGTTAGCTTCTGAACAGCCGACTGAGCAGGCACACAGGTCAGTTGGGTGAGAGTCTTCCTCACTATGAGAATAATTGTATTTCTAAAGCAATGAATTCCAAATCTGCAGCTATAGATATAAATTGGTACATGCAGCGTCAATGCATCCTGTGTCCTCTTTTTTGGTGACATGTCTTCCTTTTGGCCACATCACAAAGAAGCAACTTTGGGCTCCTTTGAAGACCCTCCAAGTGCCCTTATTTTCCAGGGACAGTCCTGGATTTACAGAAGCTGTCCTGATTTCTGATTTGATCTCAGAAGGTCCCGCTTTTCCTTAGGGTGTCCCTATTTTCATCAGAAAAATGTTGGAGGGTATGATAGGATGTCCTTATTTTCATTGGAGAAATGTTGGAGGGTATGGAGTTATGTGAGCCCCTGAGCCATGGAGGTGAGTAACTACAGTCATACCTCGGAAGTTGAACAGAATCTGTTCCAGAAGTCCATTTGACTGCTAAAACGTTCGACTTCCAAAGCGTGGCTTCTGATTGGCTGCAGGAAGCTCCACAGAAGCCCCATTGGACATTCAACTTCTGAAAGAATGTTTGAAAACTGGAACACTCACTTCTGGTTTTCAATCATTTGGGAGCCAAAACGTTCGACTTCCAAGGTGTTCGGGAGCTGAGGTACAACAGTATACAACTTTCAGAAGACATCTGAAGGCAGCCCTGTGCAGGGAAGGTTTTTTTTTACTGTTTACTGTTTTATTATGTTTTTATATATGTTGGAAGCAGCCCAGAGTGGTTGGGGCAACCTAGTCAGATGGGCAGAGCATAAATATTATTATTATTAAATAGGATGTCCCTATTTTCATCTGAGAAATGATGGACAGTATGCTTCTGACATCACTTTCTTGTGCATTGATGATTATCTGAGTGCCATGGTACCAAGAGCACATCAAAACAGCAGCAGAACATTTCTAGCATGAAAAATGTTATGATATTTGCTGGCAGCTGTGGATTGCTACTTATGCCATGTGATCACTTTGAACGTTTTTGAGGGTTGAAATCAGCTTTAATGTGGGTGCATGAGCAACCACCCCAATACTGTTAAGAGCTCAAATTATCCTGAATGCACAATACAAAGGATTCCTCAAGGGGCTCCTCAAATAAACTTGAGGCACTGGCATTTGTCACTGGCCCTGAATTAGTTTAGGGTTCCAAGAAAAGAAGGTGCAACTTCTACACCAACACGGCAGAAGACGTCTAGCCTTAACAAAAGGAAATACTATAGAGAACAAGTGCTAATAAAGACACAAGGGTACATCAAACAGATGTCTTTTCCACATGGAAAAAGTGGTTCAGATTTTTCATGTTTGATGTATATGATAAGCGAAAAAGAATATTTGACACTACACTGACAGTGTAAATAACCCTTTGATAAGATACAGCTGTAGTTACTTATTCTTACTGTAAAAGCTTGTGCACACGTTGGCTGAAATCCTACATCTTGTAACCCTTGCGTAAGTCCTGCTGAAGTGAACACAAATTACCTGCACAGGACTGATGATAAACTGAATCACTGCAATGCACTTTATGTGGGGCTGCTGTTCAGGTTGACCTGGAAACTGCAGCTAATACAGAATATGGAGGCTTGACTGCTCGTTGTAATCCACATGGAGAAGGATAGAGCATTACGATGGATCAAGTCCACCCGCATGTCAAACTTCTTCCAGCTAATGGGTCTTTTAACCACATCATTCATTTATACTTTGGGGGTGTGGACTGAAAAATATTCAGATAATGAAGTCCAGAACTTTATGCTATAATTAACTTTGGGGAAAATACTGTTCTGTCCCACAGGAAGTGGGAATGATACCGAGGCCAAGTAGATTAGTCTCAGAGTTCCCATGCTCCTGGTAAGCCAGACAGAACTGGGAATGAGCACAGATTGACACTGCAAACTTATACAGTGGTACCTCGGGTTACATACGCTTCAGGTAACATATGCTTCAGGTTACAGACTCCGCTAAATAGTGCTTCAGGTTAAGAACTTTGCTTCAGGATGAGAACAGAACTAGTGCTCCGGTGGCCCCATTAGCTAAAGTGGTGCTTCAGGTTAAGAACAGTTTCAGGTTAAGTACGGACCTCCAGAACGAATTAAGTACTTAACCCAAGGTACCACTGTATGGCACTTTTAATTCCGTTTAGCTGTCATGGCTTCCCCAGGAAAACACAGGGAGCACTAGTTTGGTAAAGAAGCTGAGAATTCCATAAGCTGCTTACAGGACGGCAATTCCCAGGATTCTCTAGGGCAAGGCAATGATGGCTAAACTGAGACTGTGGTATGACTGTGCCCTGAGTGTTGGAAGATAGAACTTTTTTTGTTTTTTGTTTTATTGCAAGAAAGCCCGAGTTCTTGAATTATGGGTTAAAAAAAAAAAAGCAAATAGATCATTGCTCAGACTGCTTTTTCTGTTTCTGGATAATATAAAACAAATGCAAAAGAGGAAATGGAGATCACTCCTAGAACAGTGTGGAATCCTGGTTCCCATAGGCTCCACTGTAATGTTAGCAACTGATGAAACAAGAACCCTATGTGTTTAGAAAGCAGACTGAGGGTTTAACTGAGGTTTCCATGGTAATATTCATCTGAAATAATTGTACTTGGCGGAATTTTCATGGTAGAAAACCGACAGAGCACTGAATGGAAAGGTGCCTTCACAACCCATTGTCTCAGCCTCCACTTTGGTGCATTCCCGCCCCCCCCCCGGTTGTTAATTATGTTGTTTATCCTGGTCCAGATTCCTGGATCACAGAAGTGGATACAGATGGGGTTAAAACTAGGTGGGGCAATATCAAAACATAGCACTATAAATAGCAATGCAGTATGCAAATCCTCTACCATTGTACTTATACTGTCTAACGCATAATTCTGGTGTCCTAGGTGTTTCTTCCATTTAGATCAGGGGTCGGCAAGATTTACCTTGCCTGGGCCAGTTCACTCCAGCGAGATCCCTCTGTGGGCCGGATCGCGTGCACGCGATTTCTGGCATCTGCGTCTGCGCAGAAGCAATTTCTCGCACCGCAGAAGCGAGTCCCCACACCGCACTATGCCGGTTTAGCGCAGCGCATGGGGACTTGCCAAGCGGGTAGCTCAGTTCAGGGCAGCTCATGGGCCACTTGTCGCCCATGGGCCTTAGGTTGCCAACCCCTGATTTAGATCTATGAAACAAAATTCCAGTTCTTCATCACAAATATCATATGAGATTGCAGTTAAATGGCCAATCAGATGTTATGGGGCTGGAGTTAGAAGGTTAACAGAATTATTTCCATGGTTTTTTTTCTGGTTATAAAACCTTTATGTAAAAAATGGCTAAGATTCTTCCAAGTACTCTCCCTCTTCTTCTTCTTCTTCTTCTTCTTCTTCTTCTTCTTCTTCTTCTTCTTCTTCTTCTTCTTCTTCCTCTTCTTTATTAAATTTGTAAAATCCCCTACCCCCACAGGTCTCAAGGTGGTTACAACATAAATTCACAATATAAAAAACATAAAATACATAATAAAAACAAAAACAACCCAATAAATCCCCCCTCCCTACACATTTTAAAAGAGCATTGGGTGTCAATCAGCCAAAAGCCTGGTTAAAGAGAAACATTTTTGCCTGGCGTCTAAAGGGCGTCAGCTGAACTTCCCTGGGGAGAGCATTCCACAAATGAGGAGCCACTGCAGAAAAGGCCAATTCTTGTGTTGCCTGCCACCGGACCTCTCCTGGAGGAGGCACACGAGGAAGAGCCTCAGAAGATGATCTCAGGGTCCAGAGAGGTTCATATAGAGAGAGGCAGTCCTTGAGGTACTCTGATAGATGCCAGATTCCACACTTATTTATTTTGGCCCTTTTAAATAACAGACAAACTTATTCTTTTCTTTCCTTTCCCTCTATCTCCTTATGTGATAGGGATATACACCTGCCAAATGTCAGGGTTTGACCCAGCACCTTCACAACTAGGGCCGGCCTTGGAAATTTGGGGCATATTAAGCAAACTATTCAACATTAACACCAACACTCACCTTTATCCTATAACTCCTTAGCAAACACAGAAAGTTGCCCTATACAGAATCAGATGAATTGGTCCATCTAGCTCACTATTGTCTGCATTGACTAGTAACCTTTCTCCAGATTTTCAGGCCAGGGCCTGTTCCAGCCCTACTTTGAGATGATGGGGACTGAACACGGGACCTTCTGCATACATACATACATACATACATACGAAATGGATGTTTTGCTCTTTAACCATGGCCCTTTCCTTCACTCTCAACCATCTGCCTTGCATTCACTCCTTCCATTCTAATATCTACAGTAACCAACCTAGAGAGGGGCTGGTTTCCTCTGCACCTTCCATGCTTCACAATAAACTCTTTGCCTTAATGACATGTGTTGTTCATACCCTTAGAGAACTGGAGTCCTCAATATCCTCCTGCTGCAAATAATTTTATTTCAACTTAGTTTCTCCTTGCTTCCTTGTACTCTTCGCCACTCTCTTCATCTTTGGGTACAAGAGAAGCTCATGTACTAAAGTCCCTTCCATTTGATAGAAGCAAAAGTAGAGTACCACTCCAAAGGGCCACCCCTACCACTAGGTAGGTGACCGATTCTGAAAGATGTGAAACATACAGAGCTTGGCCTAGCCCCGCATTCCCTAAGTTAGCTTCCTTCTCTCAGGTGTGATAGATGGTGCTGCCCCATATCCAGTACTGAAGTAATATTAAACTGCTAGTCCGGTTTCCTTCTAGTACATGGAATGAGGAAGGAGGCACCATCTTGTCCTTCAACTCAGGCAGAAGCATGTCTTGAGCTATCCCTGGCTACACCCTACAAAGTATTGCCTTTGGCAGATACACAGAGTGAACTAATTGTAGACCTATTGCTAAACTGGGGCTTGTCTTCTCCCTTACACAGAAAGAAAGGAGCCAGAAGCAACTGTCAGTTTTTGAAACGAGAGAGAGAGATCTGTCAAAACTATGTGGAATATCCCGTCTTTTGAATGTCTATCAAACCACTTCTTTTCAGCTGGCTCGGGAATTATTACTTATTTTATTTTATTTTATTTATTCTCAAATGTTGCTTGGGAGGGCAGAAGGCCTCTTTAATTCTAGAGTCTGTTGCAGTTAAGGGTAAGGGCTGGTATTCATGGCAACTCATTTAATCCCTCCATCCCACCCCCACCCCACCCTGCTCTCATTAGGAATGAGGATGGAGGATGTGCTATAAGTTTCTGTGCTTTGTAAACAGCTGGTTCTAGTTTGAAAGACAGTGGCTAAAATGTCACAGCAGCCTTGCTATCTCTTCTCATGAAGGATGGTAGGGCTTGAGATAAACCTATATTTTTCATGATAGCAAGCAATACTGCAGACCTTTGTACTTCAGAGAGCTTAGGGACCTGATACAGGTCACTGTTTGATAAAGAAAATGTACTCCTTTCAGAACTTCTTGGTGTTTATCTTGAACCCTGTCATTAATCTATGTTTCTGAAAGTGTTGTTTGGTAGACACACAAACACACACACAAAAAAAAACCCTGATAATTTTCAAAGTCCCTGAGGCCAGTCTTATGCATATTTCCTCATAAATGCATCAGGACTTACTGACAAACAAAAATAGACAATAGTACAGTGTGAACACTTACTAGTATCTCATGATGTTTTAGGAAACTAAATGCAAATTTCAGTAACAGGCCTCATTTAGTGTACACCCCCCCAATTAAATGCATTACTACAGCTTTAAGCATGCACACTTTAAGGTTGATTTTCTTACTTTGTTCAGGTTTTTAACATTTTTCAGTGGTAGCTGATTTCTCTCTGTCCTGCACACAGCCGTGTGATAAGTGGAGTGATAAGACAATTGGCAGCGCTGTAAAAGAAACACTCTCCACTCGGTTGCTTTCCAGTACTGCTCCTTTGAAGTACTTAATTGCATTAGTTCCTCCGTGTTTCCCTTTCCTGCTGTAACTTAGCCAGCCTGTTTAATAGTTGTGGAATGTGAAAACTGCATAAAGAGTTATGGTTTGTTGGTTTTCCCCCACAGTGAGTTGCTACCAGATGCAAGCTGAGAGATATGTCCATGCACGTTGTCATTGCTAAAATGGAAAGAAAGGGGGGGTAGTAAGTCCTGAACTGGAAAAGAAATCTGAAAGATGCTTTAGTGAGTGAAACATCAAGAAAATTCATGTTTTGCCGAGGACTCTTTCTTGTCCATCATCGTCCAATCAATGACACTTGAACCTGGATTGACCAGGTCATCGCTCCACCCTTGTTTACAGCTGAGGAGAAATGCATAGGTCACCTTTTAGAATGACAATTGGTACATGGAGGATATGGTAATCCTTGAGTCTCAAAAGTGCCTTTGTCTTCCCATGCAAAACTCTTCATGTACAGGATGCCTGCTTTCTCTCTTCTTTACACAGATAACAACAAAAGACCTTTAGGAACCTCTCTCCCTGGTGGCAAAAAAAAAAGTCTTTGGGGAGAGTAACCGGGTGAATTTCATGGGATGGGTTGCTTTTGTTTTATGCATCCCAGTCAGAAGGACATGCTGAAACCAAGAGTGGGGGAGATTACTTAAAAAGGCACCTCCAGAGCAAAGATCTTTACATATGAATGAATATTTTGACTCAGTAGTTATTTATCCTTTTCAGGAGCAGCTTCTAGACTTTGGCCCAACAAGTCTGAAATAACAATGTTGTAAGCTCTCCAACTTCCTCATTTAGTTAAATTTCCGCAGTCTTGATTGGTGATTATACTTGTATGTAATTTGGTGTTGCATGTAATCCCTCCGTTTGCTCAAGAGATTCCATCAAGACCCTCCGCAGATCAAAAGCTTCAGAAGTTTTGTTTTCATTTGCATGTAAGGCTTCTTCCTCCAGCTTGTTACAAGAATGGCCTAGGGAGCATTCTTGAAGCCATGTAAAACTGCCAACTGACAGAGCCTGGTGGGGCGAGCCTTTGAGGTGTGTGTGATCAAACAAAAGTAAATTCGAACCTTTTGTTCAGCCAAGAGAGAGAGAGAGAGAGAGAGAGTAGAGAGGGGGGGTGAATACAACATCCTGCCATGGTTTTTCACTTCTTTTCACCTTAATAGGTTTGCAGGGGATATTTTCTGCTGTGAGAAATATTGCAAGCTAAGGTCCCCCAATTATAAAGGATTTGTAATGATGTTTCAAGAAGTACAGCATGGCACACACACAAAAAGTGGAAGGTGGGGGGAACATGCCATTGTGAGGTGCTTTATTTCCAACTCTCCATCTGTTCTCGCCCCCACCCTCAATTACAGCTGTTACTGTACTTTGATCACCTTCCCATTGCTGACAAATGATATGGCTCAAATTGCACACTCTTCATAAAATAGGCAACGTGACAAATCCCATCGGGTTCAACAGGAGCTTTGCTTAGGCAAAGAATGTATGACAGCCTTGAATAAAAACCACACGGTGGATAACATTATGTTTTCATTTATAATTTGCGCTGCACTATTTTGAATCCATTGATGTAACTGAAAACTGAGTATGGCTGGGCATATTGTATATTGCTCAAGTTGAAAGGGAAAATAATGAAAAGGAAAGGCCATGGGCTAATTTTTTCAGAAGCACCCAGCACTTGCTAATTGGGACAAATTTCCTAAGAATGTTTTCAATAAAGACAGCAATCTGCAACCAACTTCTTCCAGTGGAAAAACTAGGCAACATCTGGCAGAAGAAGTAGGTTAGCACAAGAACACTGAAAGCTAGGGAAGATACATACTAAACATTTTCCTGCCCCCCCCAAAAGCCTGCCCATTTTTACATTTAATTTTAGAAGGCAAACAGAGGTTACCGCTTACCAAACACCTTCAGGTTTTGCTAACTCTAACCTGCCATATTTGCAGTGGAATCTCAAATCTGTCGAAAACCTTCTGTCATAAACTAGTAGTTGACTTCACATCACAACTAAAACGCAATGTGCTAAAACATACTCTTACCCAGTTCCCCTTTTTCAAGAAAAGTAGGTGCTGGAGCTCACTATGAAGCTGTTACAACTCCAGGCAACTTGGGGCTGGCCTGAACAGATGCCAGTTTGACAACAGCCATGTTCACTGCCCACAGAGATGCTAAACACTATGACAAGCTGTCTCCCTAGCTAGTTTGGGGGTCACCCCAGTTCTGGTGCAGGTCAAATGCACCCCCACATCCCTCATTCTCTTAGATTCAGGTGGATAACTAAGACAACTCGGAAAGGCCCTTGCACAAATGCATGCACTTGCCCAAACTTTTTTCAAAGAGGGCCAGATTTGATGATGTGAACATGTGTGAGGGCCGACCAAAATTGTTCAGCTTTTTTTAGGATTGAAGTTGCTGAACTTTTTAAAAGGATTTTACCCCAGGACATATACTGCCACAGGGGCCAGATTTAATCGACCAGCCCCTGAAATGGGCTTTGGACATGCCTGGCTTAAAACCTGCTGCTACTGCTTCTACACAGGAGACAGACTGGAGAAAAGGAAATATAGTGGTACCTCAGGTTAAGTACTTAATTCGTTCCGGAGGTCTGCTCTTAACCTGAAACTGTTCTTAACCTGAAGCACCACTTTAGCTAATGGAGCCTCCTGCTGCTGCCACGCCGCCGGAGCACGATTTCTGTTCTCATCCTGAAGCAAAGTTCTTAACCCGAGGTACTATTTCTGGGTTAGTGGAGTCTGTAACCTGAAGCGTATGTAACCCGAGGTACCACTGTACAATCCTTTCAAGTGTCCCTATTTTCCAGGGGCGTCCCTGATTTAGAGAAGTATTCCCGGTTTCTGATTTGATCGTGGAATGTCCCACTTTTCCTTAGGATGTCCCTATTTTCAGTGGAGAAATGTTGGAGGGTATGGAATTATCTGACCCCCAAGCCATCTGAAGGCAATCCTGTATAGGGAAGGGTTTTTTTAATGTTTAATGTTTTACTATGTTTTTATATATGTTGGAAGCTGCCCAGAGTGGCTGGAGCAACCCAATAAGATGGATGGGGTATAAATAGCAAAATTATCATTATGGAATGGGACGTCCCTATTTCCTCGGAGAAATGTTGGAGGGTATGGACATACGAATTGGCCTTGCCCCGTAGCTTGCCCAATCACAGTTCGGAGCAAGGTGGAGTCATAGACTGACACACACACTGGCCAGCTTCTGTTTCAACTTGAAATGTTTGTTATGGGCTTCTCAAAAAGGGGAGGGGAGCACCAGCCTGCAATGGTGCCTAAGTGGGAGGTGCTGGAACTGTACTCTGGTGCACTGTGGCTGAAAAAGAATCACTGCTCTTACCCAAGCTCAGAGTTAGGCCAGACTCAAATGTTATGCCTCTGTGTTGAGGCCAGCAACAGTTGGAAACAAGACCTGTTGGAATTAATTGGACTTCTCAACAATTGTCTGGGTAAAGCAATCCTCACCCTAACCAGGGACCAGAAAGCCCATCACTGTATCTAAACCTCCACTAGCTAGCATTGGCCAAGGTGGAAGCTTAGGAGTCTTGTGATGGGTCTTTAGGACCAGATATAGGTGCCTAGAGGACCACATTTGGCCCCTGAATTGATGGTTCCCCAATCATATATTATAAAAAAAAACCACATTCCCTAACTCTGAAGTTACCCTGGCACGGTTTTTAGCTGTCCTGTACTAAACACAACTAAAGAGTTGCATCTTTGCACCTGAGGGGGAAGATTGTTTCACAGGACTGGGTCAAATACTGTAGCTCTGAATACATCTTACTTCTAGCAACCAAGTGTCTCCATATTGATGGCCTAAGAAGCAAGGCCTGGTTGGAGGCATGCAGCTGATACAAAGACCCATATATAAAGGGTTGTGTGTTGTCTATAAATATGAGTAAGGGACACGGGTGGCGCTGTGGTCTAGACCACTGAGCCTCTTGGGCTTGCTGATTGGAAGGTCAGCGGTTCAAATCCCTGCGATGGGGTGAGCTCCCATTGCTCTGTCCCAGCTCCTGCCAACCTAGCAGTTCAAAAGCACGCCAGTGCAAGTAGATAAATAGGTACCATGTGAAGGTAAATGGCATTTTCGTGTGCTCTGGCACTCATCACAGTCCTCCGTGTGCCAGTAGTGGTTTAGTCATGCTGGTCACATGACCCGGAAGACGGTCTGTGGACAAACGCCGGCTCCCTCAGCCTGAAAGAGAGATGAGCGCCGCAACCCCATAGTCGCCTTTGACTGGACTTAACCATCCAGGGGTCCTTTACCTTTTACCTTACCGTACCTACAGTGGTACCTCGTGTTAAGTACTTAATTCGTTCCGGAGGTCCGTTCTTAACCTGAAACTGTTCTTAACCTGAAGCACCACTTTAGCTAATGGGGCCTCCTGCTGCTGCTGCGCCACTGGAGCACGATTTCTGTTCTCATCCTGAAGCAAAGTTCTTAACCTGAAGCACTATTTCTGGGTTAGCGGATTCTGTAACCTGAAGCATATGTAACCTGAAGTGTATGTAACCTGAGGTACCATTGTACAATCCACTCAACAGGATTTCAGAGCACAGTTGAGCACACTTCAACTTTTTCTTTGGCATTGCAAACAGAGATCTGCCTTAAGCAAGCTGTTAAACATCCCTTGGTCAGAAGTCAAGCCTTTTCCACAACTTAGATGTTTTATAGCTTCTCCTCTGCAAACTAACAAGCTCGTTTTTCATTCTGAAGCAGTCAGATACCATGCTGATATCTTTAATGAGAGTTCAAGCCCACTGAAGGATCCTCACTTTAACTATCAGCATGACTTTATTATATGGTTTCCTTGTTGCTGAAGACCTTCTTTCTTGAGGTTATGGCTGAGTAGTTGCACTTCAGCTGCTGCTTAGAGCCACATGGAATATCTTATATGGAACGTCATCTTATGTTGGTGCTGATCTAATTACATATGTATGTCTAAGCAAGTGAAACATGTTTGGAGATTTGAATAATTTGAATAATAATATAAAAACTTTCAGACTTTAAAGTGGTCTATATTGTACAGGTTTAAGTATCATATATATATATATATATATATATATATATATATATATATATATATATGACTTATATAAAGCTATTGCAATACCACATGAACTGTTTAATTCAATCCAATTAGGCTGGTATAAGCACATTCTTATTACTTACCATAGTTAAATATATATATATAATGTAGTCCAGACTGTCTTGATAACATGATGCATATTCTCTGAAAAGAATCTTGATTGAGAATAACCCCCAAAAAAGTTTCTGTAAAATTTCATTAAAGTGTTGTTTTAAACTGTGATTACTTTGTATCTGATTTTAATTAGCAAGTGTTTAGTCATTTCGCTATGTTCCTTGCTTAAATTAATAGCAAGGTTTCTTTTCTTTTCTTTATTGATTAAGCTAGTTGCAGATTCAGGCTGTACAGTAATGCCCTACAGAAAAGCTTGAAAGTATCAGGATTATATTATGCAAATGGTTTGAAAATATTTTGAAACAGGCACCACTTCAGCATGTAGATATTGGCTAAAGCAACTTTAATATGCAAGACAGGTTGTGGGATGCTTAGCTGATCCAAATGCCAGTCTATGGATTTGAAAGACTAAAGATCACATCAGGGGGATGTTGACAGAAGTGACACTTTGCAAAGTGCCAATGATTTATGCCAATGTCTTGCTTGATGATACTGTTATAGACAGCACTGTCATTACAAAGTCCCTAACGACTTCGGTCTACATTTATGGTGCACAAATTATAGGTGAGCCCAAAGATCGAAACCTTCCTGACTTTTAGATTTCTGTGACCATGGAATTCTCACTAGGTTTGGTAGCAGTGAACCATTAGCCTTTTCACATGAAACTAAGTACCATCTAAGAGAACAATAAACAACACTATATATAACTACAAGGTTTTCCCCCTGACAAGGGTAGAAGTGTTGCAGAGATGGAAACTTGTATCTATTTGAACAGTAAATGTGTTTGTAATTTTCTCATCTTTCATAACTTGGTCCTACTATCATCCACAGTATTACACGTTGAGTCAATTCTGTGGAATATGGCAAACTTCTGACAAAGATGAGCTACTGCTCACATCGATGCTTAGCATCATTTTGAATCAGGCACATGATTTCTAAAGAGCAACTTTTGATGCCCTGGAATAAGCTGTCAGTGATGTTATGGATTGACCTTCAGTAAGGTGTATAATATTCTAATGTTGTCCAACACATTTTATGATTTCTGAAACAGTCGCTAGCTCAAAATAAATCGCCATTGTTCTCTCCAGAAAACTGGATTCAGTTAAAGGTATTTTGCTACGTATGTGTATTGGGGCTGAGATGAGTAGGAGATAAGTAAAGCTAGTTTGTGTTTTTAGATCTGTGGATAATGCTAATGGAAAAATAAAAACATTAAGTCAAGTATAAATTTCTTTCCCTTTTAATATTTATTAAAACAGCAACAAATCTTGAGCAGCATTAGAGTTAATGGAAGAAATTCCCTTTAAAAGGTTGAAAATTGAAGTTGGGCATCTCAGGGACTAAGTGTTAAGAATAGCAGAGATTTTAGTGAATTTCTTCAGCAGGAGCAGAACCTTCTTAAATGATGAGAATGACAAGATGGGGCTAAAAAGTTCCAAGAGCAGGTTTTCAGTTCCGTTTGCCTTAATGGAAACAGCCCCCAGGACAGCAGGAGAGCGTAGGAGATGGAAAAACAAGGATGATAGACGGTAAATCATTCTTGCAAATTTCCCCCAGGGAGGGGGGGAATGGGCTTTACTAGCAGTCCATCTTGGTACCTGGCTCTTGCATGGAATGTGGGGGCTAGGGAGGCGCTGAGTACAAAAGCACTTCACCTGGCAAAAACCCTCCTACACCGCCATTAAGAAGCAGAGGTTCTCCTGTTAATTAGAGCTTAATTGGACTAAAGTGCTGGCGTGTGATAGAAGAGATGAGATCACAAACTGCGGAACAAACCAACTGCAAGGACTTTAAGGTTTGAATTTGAGATAAGACTTCATTCGATGCAAAAGATAGGGGAGGATAGCTTACAGTTGGTTTATTTAAAATTTTCCTCTCTATATTTAAGATTCAGCAACCCTTCCCTGAATGGTAGTTCAAATGAGGATGCTTGTACAAGTGAGGATGGAAGAAATTGGATGAAAAATATAGATTATAACATCAAACGGAACTATGTGTGTAAAAAAGGGGGAAAGGGAGGGAAACTCTATTTTGCAAAAGGTTTACAATGGAAACTTAGAGCTGACTCTTTCCCATCCTTTATTACCTATGAAGTGAACTGAATAATGTTAGAGGACTTGGAATCTAATTTAATTGGAAGAATAATTGACCATATATCTTCAGCTGGAAGGATGAAAGGAGTCTGTGAGCTGCCAAGGAACTGATAAGGTTTCTTATTGAGTCATCTGTAGTTCGACAGACCACTCCTCTTCCCAGGCTGGGGGTGGGATGGTGACAACAATTTATTTACAGGGACAGAGTGACTTTTGCAGCTGTTGTTAAAGTTATTGGTGCAAAACAATGAAGTGATGGAGAAACTTCTGGAACAACAACAGAATATCAGCTCCACCCAAGGCATGATGGATAACAGCAACAATCGGAGGAAAGAAAGACATAACATCTTACAAGGACAGGAAGAATCCTCATGGACAGAATAATTGCTACACACAAGACAGAACAATGATATCATTTGAGTCCCACACTTGAAGTTTTATAAATCATTTAATGTGTCAACACAAATAGAAGTTATTAATATTGCTATATAAGGGGTTATTATTATGACTGGAATGTAACTGAAACTAATAAGATTTTGGAATGCAGAAATAAAGAAAATCAGAAAACCATCAAATGTAGCAGGTGAGGGCCACTTTAATTAAATTATATAATTTAGTATTTGAATGATTGGTATTAATAATTGTATTATAAATTGGTATTGTTATGATGAGGCTATTATTAGAATGTAATTGAAAACTAATTAAAAATTATCACAATAAAAAGTTCCAAGAGCAAGATGCCATATTATGTAAAGTCAGAGTCTGGATTACTGGTTTAAAATTGAATACAGACCTCAAGATTTTGATCCATCTCTTGGTTTACTTTATTACATCAAATTTAAAGTCAAACTCTGAATCATGTAATCTGACAGTATCCTTTTAAATGAAGGGGACTACCCTGGGAAAAGTAGCTAGAATCACCGGCTGTGGAAAACATACAAATCAAAAGTAGAAAATTGCTGGTACTTAATTAAGGTCCATTCTAAGTCCACATTTGCCCATGAAAGAAAAATGATCTTAATTTAAAACAATACTGAACTCTTGAACTTCCTGAAAGCCAGAGGTATTACAGATCCTTCATAGCTGGCACTTAGCACTGAAGCAGCCTGTAAGTCTTTCTATTATAATCAATAGCATGGAAAATAAACTAGAAAATGTCTAAATTATTTTTACAAACTCTCTGCTCCCATAGGAAATATTCCCTTTCTTGCCGCCTGTTTGAAACACAGGAATATTACTGCACAGAAGATCTGGATATTTTTAACAGCTAAGGCTTTGGACTTAAACCCAGCGAACATAGTGCATTAGCAAGATTATTCATTGCCAAACAAGCTTTGGGTAGCATTATAATCAGGAATATGACAAAATGTGTCTCCTAGGCTGACATGTCAAAAGCCCTGGTGATTTTTGTTTCCTTAGAATAATGGAAAAGATGACTTGATTTACATTACCATTTACCCAAGCTAGAGGAGTTAGGCTGTGTCCTCCTGCTGCATAGATCCACTTTCTGACAGGGGGGAGCCCATCGCTGTCCCTTTAAAAATTCATCTTGTTAATTTTCTTTACACTGAAATATACATAATTGACAGACCTCAGACATCTCCTTGTACCATTACTCCCTCAAATGGACCAGGAAGGCTAGAAGGAAGCTCTCATAGTGCAGAAATGCTGAAGGGAGATGGTTGTAATTTAATAAATTGGAGTCTATACACTAGCCACAAACTTATGCAGGCCATAGTGGATCAAGGCTCTGCATTGAGATATACAACTATCTCCCTTCAGAAATCAAAACCTAGTAGAGTAATATATGAAAATTTTCATTACATGAACAACTTACTTGGTCTTTTTCGAAACAGAAAGCTAACCTCTTTTGACTCAATTTGGTGGGATTTCATTGAATACATTTTTTAAAAATTACACTTGTCTCTCCCACAAGTCTCTCATGAAATGTGGGATAAGTAACCTCTAATTGGTTTGGGGAGGGGGGCTACTGATGTAACATAGAGCCTTTTGTTATTGGTACTCTTTGTGCCTCTGGTGGTTTCAGCTATAGGTTTGTTGTTGCTGTTTAGTCGTTTAGTCATGTCCAACTCTTCGTGACCCCATGGACCAGAGCACGCCAGGCACTCCTGTCTTCCACTGCCTCCCTCAGTTTGGTCAAATTCATGCTGGTAGCTTCGAGAACACTGTCCAACCATCTCGTCCTCTGTCGTCCCCTTCTCCTTGTGCCCTCCATCTTTCCCAACATCAGGGTCTTTTCCAGGGAGTCTTCTCTTCTCATGAGGTGGCCAAAGTATTGGAGCCTCAGCTTCAGGATCTGTCCTTCCAGTGAGCACTCAGGGCTGATTTCCTTAAGAATGGAGAGGTTTGATCTTCTTGCAGTCCATGGGACTCTCAAGAGTCTCCTCCGGCACCATAATTCAAAAGCATCAATTCTTCGGTGATCAGCCTTCTTTACGGTCCAGCTTTCACTTCCTGGGAAACATCACTATACATCACTACTGGGAAAACCATAGCTTTTACTTTACGGACCTTTGTTGGCAAGGTGATGTCTCTACTTTTTAAGATGCTGTCTAGGTTTGTCATTGCTTTTCTCCCAAGAAGCAGGCATCTTTTAATTTTGTGGCTGCTGTCACCCTCTGCAGTGATCATGGAGCCCAAGAAAGTAAAATCTCTCACTGCCTCCATTTCTTCCCCTTCTACTTGCCAGGAGGTGATGGGACCAGTGGCCATGATCTTTGGTTTTTTGATGTTGAGCTTCAAACCAAACTATAGGTTTACGTTCCTGTATATCTTGTAAGCCATGTGCACCACAGCTCTTATTTTCTTATCATCATTTCTTGTGATGGTACTCTACACTTACCTGCTGTATCGTATCACAAATATCCGGATAACCAGATTTATCATTCCTTCTTGCGGATATAAAATCCCATGCCAACCTTGGTTTGGTTCAGTCTAGTTTTTGTGTGTTTGTCTCATGAAGTTCTATTTTGTTATTAGGGTTATATGGATAAAAATACTTTTTAAAAAAATTCAAAACCTGGATGAGATAATGGAGAAGTTTGCCGAGTTTTGGGGTTCTGTAAGAAGACAAATGCATAAATAACACTTGGTATCTGTGAAGGGAGGAGCAGCATGGTGTTCTTCTGGATGGTATGGCTTCTTCCGGTGGTCTTCAACCTTGCGTCCCAAGATGTAGGTCGACTACAACTTCCATTGTCCACAGCCAGCTTGGCTTGATGGTCAAGGATGATGGGACTTGTAGTCCCTCCACATCTTGGAGTCCAAGGATTGGAAGGACACTGGCTTATTCCACTAAGATTCTAGGTGGTTTATTGTGCATGGGCTTTCGGGTGCATCTTCTAGATAGCTGCAGCGGTCTCTCACTTTTCTTTTCTTGGGTCCCTCCCCATCACACACCCTCCCCGCTTCCATCCAGCTTCACAGTTTATTCCCTCCATTTCCCCCACCCCTTCTTTTTTCCAGACCAGTTTGTTAATTAAAGCTCTTTCTAAATGCTAAAAACAAAAACACCTGGATGAGAGAGTAAAAAGTGTACAAGTTCTTCAGATTCCTGGATGAATACACCAAAATAGTCCCCACAAGATG
Organism: Podarcis filfolensis; assembly: GCF_964270895.1. Lineage (NCBI taxonomy): Eukaryota > Metazoa > Chordata > Lepidosauria > Squamata > Lacertidae > Podarcis > Podarcis filfolensis. The sequence goes on along the minus strand of NC_139614.1, from coordinate 22,786,622 downwards.
AGATTACTTCATCAATTTCAAAATTTCTTACGACTCCAAGTCACTTGGTGACAACTGGTATTTCCCACTTCGGGGCACTTGTTTGTTCTCAAGAAATACCAGCTGTCACCACAAGGATATATTTGCAAGAAATGTTTGCCCTGTAAAATGGGTAAATAACCTTGTTGTGGATGAATAGGGGCTATCATTAAATTGAGAACATAAAAACACATGGAAATTTAGTTATTAGTAGAGTCTAGACGTGTGATTGTGGGAACATTTTATCCGAATTTAGGCCCTGCTCAGAAACAGAGGGAAGCAGGGGTAAAGGTCATTCTTCCTCACCACATGGGTAGATGATACAGGTAACTAACTCCTTAAACAGCTGTATACCTCCATGGTTAAATGATTGTGTTAATTAGTGGTCTGTATTTATAAAAAAGTGCCATACAAACTGGTCCGAAATACTGTAAAGCTATTCACTGTTTCAGAGTAAATATAAATGCTGACGCTGAAACTGAAATATTTACAATCCATACTTACCACAATTTTGTTGCCCTGGTAGTTTCAGAAATCTCTGTGAAGTATTACTACATAGAAAACAAGTCTGATGGAAGGAGAATATTCTTGATTGCTTTTATAATTGTCTCTGATTTGAGAAGTTTAAGAAGACACTGGGAGACAATGAGGAAAGTTTTTAAAAGTCAGCTTTTCCCCCTCTCACCTCCCTTCTCCTCATCGTCACCAGTTATCAATTTGAGTGTCTGAGACACTAGCAGGCATCCAGATGTTACCTTTTACAAGCCATTCAATCTAAACAACCTTCTGATAGCTCATTTGCTCCACTCCTGTGGTTTACAACGTCACCAAGACTGTTAAAGAAAAATACAACCTTGAAGTGTACTTTGGGGTATACTTTATTCCAGATATATGATCCTTTTGCACTTCCCTTTTGAGCTATTGACAATTCCCCGCTGAACCTACAGCTATTAACACAACACACAAAACCACCCAAGCAAATACACTGATTCTCTTAAGAAGATGGATGCCTGGAAAAACACTAGCCTTCCTTGTGCTTTGCAGTACATCAGGTGGCCATGTTTCTTACAAGGTGTTCCTTGAAAACACTGTTTGTGTTAAGGACAAATTAGTGGGTACCAATCTCCTCTTCGGTCATACAAAATGCAAAATTTTGGACCTCGTACTCAATGTGAACTGGCGGGGGGGGTATAGATAACTGCTAATAATAGTTAATTGGAATATTCTTGTTTTCCTTAGAACATGCTGCCTTGACCATTTTTAACCAGACAAGGAGACTGGAAAATATATTTTTATATACAATTGCATGGACTCCAGGGACGCGGGTGGCATTGTGGGTTAAACCACAGAGCCTAGGATTTACCGATCAGAAGGTCGGCGGTTCGAATTCCCATGACAGGGTGAGCTCCCGTTGCTCGGTCCCTGCTCCTGCCAACCTAGCAGTTTGAAAGCACGTCAAAGTGCAAGTAGATAAATAGGTACCGCTCTGGCAGGAAGGTAAACGGCGTTTCCATGCGCTGCTCTGGTTCGCCAGAAGCGGCTTAGTCATGCTGGCCACATGACCCGGAAGCTGTACGCCGGCTCCCTCGGCCAATAAAACGAGATGAGGGCCCTGAAACTTGAACTGTTATGGGGGGGCCCTTTGCAACCAGCAACAAAGTCTGGGTAACCACTGTCCTCTTCTGCAAAAGGGTTGTTCCATGACAAATCACCACACATTTACAACACCTGGGCTTCTGGCTCTCAAAATTTGGGAATGTTGAAATATATACCCCAAAAATAAATCATTTGAGTCATGTTGAGTCTACTAGACCCAAAATGTGTAAGCAATGTGGACTAAAGTCACTTCTGGGGTTCCTCCAGAATTAGAGGCTCTAAAGTTTAAGCCTCATTAGTTTCATAGCAGATCCGCTCCTGCCTATAAGTCAAAAACCCTTAATGGTCAGAATTAGAGAAGAAAGATAATTGTTCAAAGAAAATAGCCATCCTTTACTTGAATGTGTGTAGTTGCCTCTTCCAAAGATACTAAACAGGTAGATAAGAAAACCAGCCTCCTTAGCTAAGAACAGGAGAATGCTGCAGTATCCCTAGATTTTAATCTTAGTGGGCAAGAATTGAATGTTAGCATCTTGCATCGTCATGTAACAAGATATTCTGCTTTTTGTAACTTAAAAAAAACTGTTAAGATAATTAGACACAAAATATCAAGAAATGTTTCTAATACACTAGAACTAGATCTTCTGTTTGCAAAGTGGTTTCCATAACACAGATGGATAGGTAGATTATGTTATTGTTAGATTAGTGTAACTTCATAAAAGGAAGTTTCAGGCTGTTAAGTTCATCTTTGCAAGACAAGCTCTTAAAAGAACGCTGAAAATACCATTGAAGGTCAGAATTTACATATTGATCAGACTATAAGTTTATACTGTTGCAAACCTGTAATTAACTTTGTGACTATTGAATTTTGGTTCACAACCCATTTTATTAGTCATGCTTTCACCAATAATTCCACAAGACAGAAACAAGAGTGGCAGGTGCCCATAACATAACAAAGGGCATGTCTTGCCTACACCGCACAGTGAAAAAATGACAGGGTTTCCTGTATGTTTCGATGCTGACTTTTACCCCTGCTGAACCATCTCACAAATGCCACTCCTAGGTCCTGATTTAAGAAAAACCTGGGATATGATGAGTTCTACTCTTGCTTCTTTGCGTGAAATATGCAAGAGGTGTAAGAATTTCTACTTAACGAAAGGGGGAAAGCTATTGGAACTCACGCTGAAACATTCATTTTTAGCTCTGTTGTTTGAAATGTTTTCTACCTTTTTGTTCAGGATGTTCAATTCTTACTCAAACTGTCATAATTATATGCACAGAGCTTGAGTCAGATGAAGTGGTGGAAATGTGAGAAGACTAGAGAGCCAAGAGTTGGTTTATAAGTTAGTTGATATGAATAGCAGTCAATTCCCTGTAGTGAATTTCTATTCATCTGGTGTAATATGTAGTATCTGATTCTCAGATAGCAACTTCCAACTGTGTGGAAAGGTACCCACCAGTGACACTGTAACCAATGTTGGCTCCAGGTTTTCTTTGGTGGTGTGGGGGTGACGATGGGCTCAGGCAATACAGTGGTACCTCGGAAGTCAAACGGAATCCATTCCAGAAGTCCATCCGACTTCCAAAACGTTCGGAAACCAAAGTGTGGTTTCTGATTGGCTGCAGGAAGGTCCTGCAGCCAATCAGAAGCCCCGTCAGTCAACTGTATACTCTCAGTAGGTCTTCCTTCACAGTCAGTGAGCTCCTTGACATTGTAACCCTGCCTATTTGCTTGGCCTCTCTTTGTAAGCTCAGGCCATGTCACTACTCAGAAGAGAGGGAAAAGCAAGTGATCCTCTTACTCCTTGCTCTTACCACTCCTTCCACCTTTGGAGATGGCAGGTAAAGAAGTAGCAAAAACAGCAAAAAGGTGGAGCAGGACCAGGGTGGTCTGGTTAGCAGTGGGTCCTCCCCTGGGGTGTGGACCTCCACAGATGCCCAACAAAGCCAACCTTTGATGCCAGCCATAGCCAAAACTTTCTATGTCATAGTAAGTTTTCACATCAGAACTGGTAACAAAACATAACAGTGAGGGAGTGAGAAATCAACACACCCTGCAAACTTAGTGACTACCAAGACCATATAACACTGGTCCTGAAAGACCTACATTGACTCCCAGTATGTTTCTGAGCACAATTCAAAGTGTTGGTGCTGACCTTTAAAGCCCTAAAGGGCCTCGGCCCAGTATATCTGAAAGAGCATCTCCACTCCCATCATTCAGTCCAAAGACCGAGGTCCAGCTCCGAGGGCCTTCTGGCAGTTCCCTCATTGCGAGAAGTGAGGTGACAGGGAACCAGGCAGAGGGCCTTCTCGGTAGTGACGCCCACCCTGTGGAACGCCTGCCCATCAGATGTCAAGGAAATAAACAACTATCTGACTTTTAGAAGACATCTGAGGCAGCCCTGTTTAGGGAAGTTTTTAATGTTTGATGTTTTATCGTGTTTTTAATATTCTGTGGGAAGCTGCCCAGAGTGGCTGGGGAAACCCAGCCAGATGGGTGGAGTATAAATTATTATTATTATTATTATTATTATTATTATTATTATTATTATATTTTGAGAGGATTAAATGCAAAGATATAATCAAATAAGCCAAGGGTCTCTGGTACTCTGAACCAAATGAACTTCTTTTTGAACCTTAAAAGTTCAATATTACTAATAAAAAGCTAGCATTTATAAATGATGCATAAGGCAGTGGTGCATCTTCCCTAACCTAGGCTTGAACTTTTTAGAACTATGCTACCTTCTGCCCAAGGGTTGTGTTGCCAGAAATGACAATGAAGCAAGAAGATCACTACAAAGGTATCAGAGATGGTTATCATCACCTTAGCAGACTGTCATGTCATCAGTACACATTGCCCTCAGCCATCATCTCCAGATCAATATGGCCATCGGTGACACGGGCTCCCTGTCCACAGAGGTCATTCCTAGGTCACTTTGTACAACTTGGACCCAGAAGAACAATCTCATTCTTTCCCTCTTTCAAAACAAAATCAGCACTCTAAGAACCAGAAGTGGAGTTGCATTTGTAAGCTGGCACTAGCTTCTTTACTTGTGTTTGAATAAGTTTTAAGAGTATAGACCTATAGACATTTAGCTGGGATTAAGTCTTACTGAACTCAATGGGGATTACTTCTGGGTAGGGATAGGGGAGGGAAACCTGATAATCTGATTTTGTTCAAATTTAAAAGTGAATCTACCTAATTTGCACTTTCTGAAACAATATACAAACGAAACCACTGCCGTTCTTCACAATTTGCACACCTCTGAATTTTGCAATGCAGTTGTCTAGCCAAAATGGTATACCGTGCATTAAAATAACATACAAAAATGCACTGTGTGTGGAAAAATATAAAAGTGAGGAAGGGATACTTTGCAAAAAATAAATAAATGTGCATATAAGAAAAATCTGCATTAAAAATGCGTATATTAGCATAAATTTGTACTAAAATGCTGGTGAATTTCCACAGGGCCTTTAAAAATTATTCACAAACTGATGGGGAGATTTGAATTTAAGATTGAAACAATAAGAAACTGAAACTGACACATTTGCCCACTCCTACTTCCAAGTAGGACATGCACAAAACTGCATTGTTCGATCTGTTGATTATCTTGTTCATTGCAATTCTGTTGACACTGGCAGAGCGTGCTTGCAAAGGTAAATGTTTATTGAAACTGAGACATTAAGAGAAAGACTTTCTGCCACAACTATCAATTGACATAAATAGAAACATGAAAAGTACTAGGCGTTCATCTGCTCCAATTCCTTGAAGAGGTAGAAAAGGAAATAACGTTGCATCATATTTGATTCTAAATGTGAGCTGGTGTATTTTGCAGCTGTTTGCCATAAGCAAACAGATTTTCTGCAGCTTATTTGTCATGTTTTCTGAAAAGATTAAATCTAAATGGATATAAGTTCAAACTGGGGACTTTTACTTTCCTCAGCCTTACTTTCCAAAGCTATCTGCTAAAATGAGTTAGATGTTCTTGCCTTAACCTGTGCTGGAATCCACAGGACTTGATATAGATCCAAAATTAAATCCTTTTGGCTTAATTTTGAACGTTCCATTACAGAGGACCAATCACAGTTTGATTTGATTCTCCTGGTTCCTTTAGGATTTCAGATGTACCACCTTGCAGTCCAAAAATGCAATCCTGAGCTACTGTTACTGGATCATGCCTTCGGAGCTATGCAACCCATTCCAACTGCTTAGTATTCCCATAAGCAAGTTGTGACCTTGTTTTTGGAACCTACAAAATGTACTAAATAGCTAAACAGTTGTGTGCACTGATGGCAGGCTGCCCCAAATGCATAAGTGTGTGTGTGTGTGTGTGTGTGTGAGAGAGAGAGAGAGAGAGAGAGAGAGGGCATGTGTGTGAACATGGGCATTATGTACACTGTCTGCTGTTTTCTGCATTTTTTAAAAAATAACAGACTTATTCCTGGTATATTTCATAAGGGTGCTTCTAACTAAGTTTTACTCAGTGTAGACTCAGTAAAGTTAATGAACTTAATTTAGCAATGTCCATTAAGTTAAACAGGTCTACTAAGATTATGACTCATGTTGGATACAGCCGATAATCTTTAAAGGGCCGCAAGACTCTTTGTAATTTTGCAAGAACAATTCAACCCAATGAGACCATACAGGCTGTGGCTAAGCAACCCACATCTTCAACTTCATCACTGGGTGTGTTTTTGGGGGTGGGGAGGGACATAGAATGTCTGATTTCTGACAACCCAATTTTTTTGATGTTTTGTCTAAATAAAATTCTTAACTGTAGTAATAATAATAATTTTAAAACCTCTTTTAAAAAGCAACAGTGATTTGTACTGAGGAAGTAACTACTTAGCTCTCTTTATTTCTAATCTTAATGAGTCAAAGCCATGTTTTATTATGTTTCTAAAGGTTTTACTGCTGCTAAATTTTCAGTTGTAAAATCTCATCTAAAAAAAACCCCCAGAGTTGTAATTTAAGCAACTGTTAAACTCTGGTTCTTGAAACTCAAACTCAAAGGTAATTTTATATGATCTGTAAATTTAATATACATTTTTCTCCAAGACAAACTACTAACTGTTAACACAATCTCCCCCTGAATGACACTTCTGTTCCTCTTTAATTTCCCCCTCAACTCTGTGAATTGCAAACACTTTATCAGCCATATTCTGGTTTCAGCACAGCTAAAGGACTGCATTCTGTTGTAGTGGCGGCTTTTTGTCTATTGTTGCAGGCTGCTTGTGAATGCAAAGACAGAGAAGTGCATTCACTATAACTTTCACCTTTTTGTAGATCCCTCAAAATGCTAATTTCATCCCCAGGAGGCCAATCTGCAAACTGGTTGCACAGAATGGAGAATTTCACCAAGTACCGCTTTTCTTATTACAGAGCTCCAAAGACAGGAACAGTTATAGCTGGTGGCAATTTCCCTTCTAGAATTTTAGCCACAGCTTACCTGAAAGAATAATGAGCACGGTTGTTTTCAGCTGTACATCAACTCACTTTGTACAAGAATAATAGATATGGACAGGAACATAAACAACTGTAGAGAGCCCAATAATAGATACATTCTGTACCTTTTATAAGACATGACATATACTCAGGCTGAGGGCAACTCAAGAAAAGTGGACGATAACCCCTTGAGACTTCAGATGAAGTAGACTCTAGTCTACAAAAGCTTGTGCAATAAGAAATATGTGAGTTTTTAAGGCATCACAGGACACTTTTCCTCACAATCCTTTGCATGCCTACTCAAAAACAAGCCTAGTTTCGAGTTATGAGGCTTACTCACATAAATGTTGTGGTGGTGGTTGTTAAAATTTGTATACCACCCTACATTTGTGGATCTCAGGGCCGTTCACAACATAAAATTACAATATAAAAAAAACAAAATACATAATAAAAATAAGAACAAAAACAAGGCAATAATCCCCCTTCTGCAACACATTTAAAAGGGCATTGGATATCAATCAGCCCAATGCCTAGTTGAAGAGAAATGTTTTCACTTGGCACCAAAAGGTGTATAATGAAAGTTGCATATGAACCTCCCTAGAGGGAGTATTCCACAAATGGGGAGCCACTGCAGAAAAGGCCAGTTCTCGTGTTACCACCCTTCTGAACTTTCACGGAGGAGGACACATGAAGAAAGGCCTCAGAGTCCCGGTAGGTTCATATGGAGACAGGTGTAGCGGTCCAGAAAATGAATATAAGATTACATGTTTATTTTTTTTTCAGGGGGGGGGGGCGATATTTGGGATGAACTAAATGAGTGGAGTCCACTGAATTTTGAGGAGGAAACTACAGTGGTACCTCGGGTTAAGAACTTAATTCGTTCTGGAGGTCTGTTCTTAACCTGAAACTGTTCTTAACCTGAGGTACCACTTTAGCTAATGGGGCCTCCTGCTGCCGCCACACCACTGCCGCCCGATTTCTGTTCTCATCCTGAAGCAAAGTTCTTAACCCGAAGTACTATTTCTGGGTTAGCAGAGTCTGTAACCTGAAGTGTCTGTAACCCAAGGTACCACTGTATGGCCCTCTAGATGCTGTGAACTGCAACTCCCATTATCCCTGACCTGCTGGTTTGGGCTGATGGGAACTGGGGGTCCAACAACATCTGGAGAGCTACTGGTTTCCCACCACTACTATATACATTAAGTATTTATTTATTATTATATTTATATCCCACCTTTCTGCCTAGGAATTCAAGGTGGCATACATAGTTCCCCCCCTCCTCTCCACATTATCCTCACAACAACCCTGTGAGGTTGGTTAGACTGAGGGATGGTGACTCACACAAGCACACACACACACACACATCATATGACAGCCAGTGTTCATCTGGGCCTCCTCTCCACCATCAGCTGTTCAGTAGGAAGGAGAAAGGGCTATAAGGTGCTATTGCAGATCCTTCCTCTGCAAGAAGATCAAAAGGAGGAGGGGGGGAAATGTCTCAGCGGACTTGTGTTGAAAAGTCACCCATGCTGCCATCTCTGCCGCATCCTCTTCTGTCCTGGAAAATTTGCGATTCTAATGATAGGTCAAAAAGCACCTCAGAAGAACAGCCTTTTAAAACATAGTAAATACCAAGTTGCCAACTTCGTGATTTCTCTACAAAATCCATGGCTGCTCCTTAGTTAGGTTTTAAGGAAATCCATCTCGAGTCAAAGGGTGTAAGTGAAAACAATGGGTCCTTTAATCATTAAGATATTATTTGAAGGAACATGAATAGGAACAAAAGCAGAGAGAGTCCCCCCACTTCCATATCAATGTTCCAGATACTTTGCATACCTACAGAGAAGAGTTCACGAACTCTTCCGAGCCGTGTTAACAATCCGCTGGGTTTCTAAAGGAGCAGCAGGGGTTGGGATTGCAAGTCTCTCCCATCGGCATCAATAACTCAAGCCATGACACAGTGATGGGATTTGCAGCGTATTTCTTGCTGAGGGTTCATCAGCCACAGTACGCCACTCTCAGCAGTTGTGTCTATCTATGCCTTGCAGGGAGAAAAGATCTAATTCTCAAGTCCCAGCTGTAAATATGAGACAGCGTCTGCATACATATTTGCTTATTTTTTTAAAAAAAGACAACATTTGGAATAGACATCCGTGGTCTGATTCTAAAAAGAGATAGGTAAAGGAATTCCTGGAGCGACAACTATTGATTCGCGGTGATAGAAATATTCAAATTACCTAACATAGTATCAGTGCATCACTTGCTCTTCCATAGAGGGAAATTAGATATTTGTCCATTCTGGCTGATGAAGGCTTCCGTGTAACTCAGAGACTTGCATTATCCTAAATCAATAGCAGCTGAGCTGTAAATGATAGTGAATATGTGCAGTACAAGCTCTTGCAATGTCTTCACCAAACATTTTGGTCTCAGAGATATGCTTATGGAAAACACGTATTTCTAATATACTATCGGATTTCTAATATAAATATTAATCACTCCTTATCATAAGAGTGTCACAGATAAAAGGCAAAAAGTCTGGCTGCAATCAGTAGGAATGGTGGGTGAATATTGCACAAAATGGGTTTGCTAGGTTCAGGGCTGGTGTCAGTGGGCTGGCACTGTTGAGCGCCTTCTGAGGTCTACACCATGTCCGGGCCAGTTCTACCATTAGGCAGAGTGAGGCAGCCACCTCAGGCCACAGATGCAGGAGGCAGTGGCAGTGAGGTGTTAAGACATTAGCAGCAGATGTGGAGGGTCAGAGTCTCTTCCCAACAGCAGCATCACTACAGCTTACCTGGACTGGATGGCAACCAGGGGTGACTGATTGGCTCCGCCCATGAGCCTACAGCCTCAACCATCTCCATCCAAGTCAGCCTTAGCAGCATCAGTGTCAGTGTAGGGATGGAGAGATGTAACAATTTCAGATTGCCCAGCTTCTCATTTCTCCAATCTTAAATTCAGTTCTCCATGCTTTGCAGCAATGTGCGAGTTCTTACCCCCCCCCCACCGCCCCCCAAAAAACCTCATGAAAATTCGTAATTATTTTAGTGTGGATTTCTCATAATAAACAGTTTTACATGCAGTTTTCACAAATGTACACATTTTTGCAGGCAATTTCCCCTAATGCATGCTGTTTTCACTACTAACATCATTTTTCTGCACACTTTCCCATTCCGTATGGATTTTTGTAAACCTTGTTTAGTTGGAGAGCTGCATCAGATATTTTGGATAAGGGCAAATTTCAAAGGATAGCTGTTCTTGCGGTTTCCATATTGTGTCGGAAAGTGTGGATTTGATAGATTTGGATTGAAATGCATAATGAATCTATTTTCTCCTCCATCCCTGGTGTGATGGGGGTGATGAGTTAAAAAATAATAATTCTGAAAAGGGGGCGGTAGGCCAATAAGTTTTGGAAGCTCTGGTGTAATCCTTTCCTTTTTGCCTGCCCTCCCTAAGTACACAAGGTTTAAAGGGGGGAGTAAGACTAAAAGAACTGCTTCCAGGAACCACTGTTTTACAGGAAGTTTCTGCATCAGCAGTTCTTGGGTGAAACTGCTCTAAATTAAAGGTAATTTAAAATGTAATTTGGAGGTTCATTGGAAAAAGCTGTGGGGGAAACCCTGACGTGCGAGGTGTTCATGCCTGCCTTTGGGGGGGCAAGTCCCCCCTCTTTCTCTCTTTTAATCTGTGGAACATCGAAAAATTGAGTGTTGGGTTTAGACGTAAATGAACCATGATCAAATTTCTCAGCAACATGCTTTCTGGAATTGCTCTGGATAGGAAATCGGGGTTCTATGTTTGTGTCTGCAACAGCTTTGCAACAGGCAAAACTCCTTTTCCATTATGGCATGCTGCTTGCTTATGCAGCATATATGAATCTGCTGTCCCTAAACAAACAAAAAATTATAGCCCTACTACGACTTATCCAGCCAACCTCCAAGAGTTGTTCTAATAACTGAAAAGGTGTGATTTGCCTTGAAATCCACTCATGTTTACAGCTTTTCTGAAAAGGAAAAAGAGAGGCAAAATACTACAATCCCTGTGCTTCCCAATAGAAAACTACAGCCATGGACCATGAGATTCTGCCTTTAAATTAAATTTAGGAAACTGAGGAAACTACAATGACACCTGCAACGAAATGAAATTCCTGAGAATGTTCATGTTTCCCATTTAATAAAAGAGTCTGGCAAAGCATTTCTAAGTCTTTAGGAAGCCATTCTGCCACCAATTATTGCTTTCTCTTTTCACAGCTTTTATTTGCTTGGGCAGAGGAAAGGAGGTAAAGCGAGCACTTGGTGCACAGTTTTAAGCCAGAGTGTACATATTTTGAATGCCCCCAATTCCAAATCTGCCCCCATCACTCCTGAAGAGTGGTGTTAAAGTTAAAACAAATATACAATTATTTCTTGGACAAAACCAGTAACAGCGCAAAAAAAATAAAAAGTTTCTGCATTTGCATATTCACCTAGATGTTCATTTTATGGTATTCCTGCCTGATGAAGACCCTTCCAGGGCTTGAAAATGTTTGACTAGCCTAATAGAAGATATGGTCTTTTATCTGCCTTGACTTCTTAAAAAAGTTCCAGATATACAGAATGCATTTCACTCCTTGAAATCATTTAGGGTGCGTGTTTCAGCTGTTGGGGAGCATCTGTGTTGCAACTTCTCACACTTTGATCTTCATGTTTTTTAGTGCTAACCCAGAACGGAATGAAACATTCTTTAGAAACTAAAAATAAAAATAAAAAATCCAGGTATTCTGGAAGGAACAGTCTTATTTCATCTTGAACTCAGCCATGCAATATGCAATGCTAGCTGTAGTCCCATGTGTATTTCAGAAGCTGGGTGGGCATCAACAGCAAATTCGACTGCTTTTAAAATCACTTTGTTTTATAACCCTCATACAAAAGGGAAAAGTAGACTCTGAGAGTTAAAGAGGCTCAAGGCTGACCTTGCTTGGTCTACATTGTCTATGACTGACATCTCACAAGTTAGAACATCAACCTGAGATGGAACATCTTAACCTAAGATGAAGCAATCTGCCATCTTCTAGCATCTGAGTTGGTGGAACTTCAGGAACTGGTGTTTTATAGCAGGTGGATTCTGCAGCATGTTCTTAACAAGGTAATAGTGAGCTGGTGGTGGATTTATTCTTCTTTGGTTTCTTCCGTGATGCTTCCTCAGTGCTACAACATGACTGCTGTTGAAACGGGCTTCAGAGCAACAGAAGTGGAACAAAATTAAACCAGAATATTTTTGGTATAAAAAGTTAAATGATTCAGGTAGGAAGTTATGGGATATGCACTGGTGCAAAGTGATAAACAACTATACGACTTTTAGAAGACTTTTAGAAGGCAGCCTTGTATAGAGACGTTTTTCATGGTTTCGGGTTTTTTTACTGTGTTTTTTAATATTTTGTTGGGAGCCACTCAGAGTGACTTGGGCAACCCAGTCAGATGGGCAGGGCACAAATATTATTACATCATCATCAAGGGCAGAAAATATCATGAAAGTGCAATAAAAAGGGCATCTGGAGGGCTCATATATTTGAGTTTCATATAAAAAATAATCATGGAATAACCATTTTATTTAATGTTGGGAAGGAACATAGTACATTATATTCCATTATCTAAGTTCTTAAGAAGTGGACAAGGATTTGTTGTTGTTGTTTTCCAGCACAAAACCTGGCATTTTATTTGGGTCGATACCACCCTCTTCCTAATCCACAGCTGCAAGACGGCTGTACTTCATCGCACAGATTTGCTTAACTACTTTCCTTCACTTTTTAATGGGCCAGGTGAATATTTGTCAAATATAGCACAACATTCCACTGTTAGGACAATGAAATGTCAGAATCCCAGCTGCACACAATGACAGAGAATCTGGAGGCTAGATCAACCAACAAAAGAAAAGGCATTGAAAGAGCACATTTGTAAACTCAGCTGTTTAAACACAGTTAATTATAGGGGTAAAGGTAGGCGTTCCTGATCTCTACTTTTAGCTGATTGACAAAACAATCTAACCATCTTCTAAACTAAGGGTCGTGGCTGCCCCAAATCAGCAGACTAGGCAAAGTATGTAACGTCATTTAATCAAATCACTCCCCTAGACATAAACAGTAGGGAAGGGTACAAAATGTCACATGACCACGTTATTATGAGCAAGAATGGGAGATGGGGAAAAATGATGGGTTACCTTCAGGCACAAGCGATGCTGTAACAGCACTTGTGTTTCCTGGTCTATGGAAACAAATGACTTTGTCTATAAAATTGCAAAGATAAATAATGGAAAAAAAGAAAAATCATTTCAGAAGTCAAGATTATTTCCAAAATTTACCTTTCAAGTGCAGTCTGGTAGAAAGCAAAAATTATTTTATTTTAATGTAGTGCTTGCCTTTTGAGAGAAAAGCCACACTCAAACGAAGACAGCAATAATCATCTTTGAAAAGGACATGAAAGCACAACATTATATCAAATTCAGATAGCTGGCAGTTGTTTGGGGAGTGTGGGGGGAGTTTTATCTGCTCACACCTTTTCTTTTCATTATTTATTTTCAGTTTTCAATTTAACAATAGTCATCCTTTATATTTATATCCCTCTTTTTGACTTCCCTCCTCTCCTTCTCTGGTTTCAAAATGAATTTATTTAATTAAATTGCACCTCCTCCTAAACCTCTTTTTAAAAAGTTATTTCTAATTTTCCACTAGATCCCCTTTTAACTGCTTGATTTTAAATTAGTCCTGCTAATGTGTTTAGTTGTTTACAATGATTCTTCAGATATTCTACATAGCTTCCCCATTATTTAATAAAGACACTTCCTTCTTGATTTCTCATTCTTCCTGTAAGCTTTGCCATTTCTGTGTATTCCATTAGTTTTGCCTGCCATTCTTTCTTGGTTGGGACGGAATCTTCCTTCCATTTCTGCGCACTGAGCACCCTGGCAGGTGTGGTTGCACACCACACATTTAAGGCCACTGGCTTCGCCCAAAGAATCCTAGAAGCTCAAGGGTTCTGGGAATTGTAGCTGTGGAGATAAACTACAGCTCCCAGAATTCTTTGGGGGAAGTCATGTGCTTTAAATGTATGGTGTAGATCTGCCTCTCAGGGCATTTCATAAGGCAGAAAAATTCCTTATAGAGGACTCAGTTCAACTAAATAGTCCTAAGCAATGAAAACCCATGCAAGGACTTCCATTAATGCAAGGAGGCTTTCTTCCTTTCTCTTACCTCTATGGCTCTGTGGGTTCTGGAGAACTCTCAGAATCGTGCACAGGGAGAAAATGCTTGCATTGACAGAGTGATCTGCTTAGCGTTCCATTGAATTCCTCCCTTAGTTAATATAAATTGTCTTTTATGGTGCTCGTTTTATTCTGCTCTTTTTCGAAAGCCACCTTATTTTATTCAAAGACGAGATATAAATTCTTCAAATGAACAACCAAAGATTCTGCATGTATTTCTATCCAATTTGTTTTGAAAGTATTACATTTGTGTGCATTTCAAATATTTATTCTATTTTTTAAGTAGAGTTCTCTTGTTTGTGGCATCTGAACTGAGAGGGGGGGAAACTAGACCACAAATATGATAGAATAAGAATTTTTTTAAAAACAACCATCATGCAGCTATTCATGAGAAAGAGTTAAAAGAGTTCCCATGGGCAGGAGCGAGTTCTGCTAGTGGGTGTAAAAACCAAAATACTATTCTCCAGGTGCTCACAAAATTTCAGAGGTCAAGACAGGTACTAGACCTTTTTACATCATGCAAAATTCCAAACTTCACTCCTCACCATCTACCTTCGCAATCAACCTGATCGCTTGGGGAGTTAGCTCATAATTAGGTTCTCATATATTACAAAACTTACCAGGTATGTCATATTTTTTGCGAGGCTTTAATCTTTCGTCCACATTTCTAATTTGGCATTTACTCAGACTACAAAGACGGATCGTTTCTTTTCTTCTCTCTTTGATAAAGTGACAGAACTTAACATAAAAGTTTGGAAAGCAGAGGCTCTCCGTGGAACTTTTTCCTCCCAGAAAACATATGGGAGTCAGCAGCAGCATGTTGAAATATCTTTACCTTGGGATAATACCCTCCTGCTTATCTCCCATCTATCTGTCATACTGTCTAACTTCTGTATTAACAGAGTCTACCTTTGGGCGGCTCGTGCAGTACAGTAGCTGTCAATCTGTCCGCACTCTTGAGTATTTACTGTAAACCAAACAGAGGAATGTTATTAGTGTAGAAAGAACGACTGA
Organism: Podarcis filfolensis; assembly: GCF_964270895.1. Lineage (NCBI taxonomy): Eukaryota > Metazoa > Chordata > Lepidosauria > Squamata > Lacertidae > Podarcis > Podarcis filfolensis. The sequence goes on along the minus strand of NC_139614.1, from coordinate 22,771,312 downwards.
GACATTTTCCATCTTTTTTCACCTAAGGCAGAAGGAGCCTAAAGAGTGACCCTCCAGCACTCCAGATGTGGAGGAACTCAGAGTATATTACCATAGCAGAAATGTCTGGGAGTTGTTAGAGATCTTGACAGTAGAGGCATCATTGATCCACAGTTTTTACCAAGAACCTGTTAGTGTAATACTGTGAGGATAGAACTGAAGTCCCAGAAGCTAGCTACAAAATTGCCAGACTTCTTCAATATCACATACCTGGGAAACTTAAATATCATCTACTCCCACATGAGCTACCAGTGTATTAAGATGTTCTTCAGAGGGCCTTCTCAAGATGAGGCAACCAGTTAGTGGAAAGAAGTCCTCTTCAATGGTGGTCTTGGCTTCTTTTTTTGGTGTCACGTGAAAGACTTTTTATTTGCCCAGGCCTTTAAAACTTCTAAGTAAAGATGGTTTTGTATGCAGCTGTGGGTTTGTTTTGGTCATTGTCTACCGCTTTCTAGTTTTGTTATTAATATGATTTTAAATTAGGGTTGCCATATTTCAAAAAGTGAAAATCCGAGCAGAAAAGTTGTTGACATCACATCGCAAAAAAAATGACATTTTTTGAGCTACTTCTCACGAAATTCAGCAAAAACGGCACTGCCAACATGGGTTGCCATATGTCCGGATTTTCCCAGACATTTAGCTGATTTTCGCTGAGACACTGCTATTGGCTGCAGTACTCCAACATGTCCAGGAAATTCTAGATGTATGGCAAACCTATTTTAAATACTTACTGTAAGCTACTGAGAATTGTATTGGACTGCTGCCCTGATCCAGTAAGTGGCTGCTGCCCATTGGGGCAGAAAGCAAAAAGGCCAGGGTTAAATGGTATCAGAAGCAACTAATTCTAGTTCCTCCCTATTGAGCTCAATAATGACAGCCCTGAGACTGAGGAGGAGGAAGCCGAAAGCCAGGGCCACCTCCTGGACTGCTGGCAAGTAACACGGCAGGCAATTGGGGGCCAACTGAAGTTGGTAGGACAGCACTTCATTTGCCCTAACAAACTAGCCTCCACTGCCAATAACCATCCCCGGCAGTGGCTGCCTCGTTCCACCTTATGCAGATTACTTTGCCTCTAGTACACCAGCTTTCCATTTTCAGGGATTTTCAGAGGCCCAGGTTACTGAAGGGCTCCATCAGGAGAAGATCTATTCCTCCAGCTCTCATTTAACAGCAATTGCAACAAGCATCAGGGCAAACCCTTGGAGAATTCAGGCTTCTGCAGTCTCTGTTTGTTCTTGAATTGACAGACACTAATGATAAAAGGCAGGCTGAACACAAGACAGTAGGAAGAGTGTGAGAAAAGGTGAGAGAGCAGAACTGGAGGCAAATGGCTTGAGGCTCTTTGACTTGCTAAAATATAGCTTTTTAAAAAAAAAAAACAGGACCCCAGGGCTGAAACTAATATCACCACCACACCCTCAATCCATAATCACCATGTAGTCCCTAGATCAAAAAGTCTGGACTAGATGGAACCTCCACTGGTATCGCAATCTGGTCCGTGTGGCAATAAACCTCATTAGATTAATAACTTAACTTCACTGGGTGATTAATTTTCAGCCTACCTTTCATATAAGAGCGTTTGATGTGATAATCCAACCTCATCCTTAGCCTGGAAGAGAATATATTCTGCCAATGGATGGTCACTTATTCTAGTGTGCAGCCCTATAGAGCTTCTCTACAACCTTCCCTAAGCTTTCACCCAATGGCAATAATATGTAGACTTGAATATGGAATATCAATACAGAACATCCATGGAGACATGAAAAGTTTCAGGTAGAATGAAAGAATTTAGGCTACAATTCTTGAACGTACAAGGAAGAAAAGCCCAGTGAATATGGTGGGATCTGTTTCCAAGTAAATATGCAGAGGATGTTACAGAGTTCTATTTAGAGATACAACTCTATCTATCAGGAGTTTGCAGCAATTGATATCTACACCATTATATGGAGGGTATTTTTGCTGCATAGGTTAAGACTGTAGTCCTAAACTTACGTTATATGTAAGAGCCACTGAAATAATTTGGACCGACTCCTGAGTAAAAATAGATGGGAATTGGCCCTATAGCCAGTTCTCATTTTGTATTTTTGTGTTGTAAACTGCTATGTGATCTTTGGCTGAAAGGCAGTATACAAATTTAATAAATAAATACACAAATAATAGCTGAAATCCAATGCACACTTACTCAGTCATCTAGGCCACTGAATACAGGTGGAATTATTTCTGAATAAACATGATTAAGGTCAGGCTGCACATGTGAGAATTATTTCACAATGTTTGCTATGTTCGCCATCATTGCAAAAACAAGAATAACAAATGTGCCTTTTGGATATGGCAGCTGTCCAATTTTGAGCAGAAGTCATGTAGCCGTATTTGTAAAATTTATTTTTGGATATGAATTAAGACAAGATTTGCTGCACAGTCCTGCCTGTTCTTATAGGAACATGATCTCTTTAAAACGCACAATATTCCAGTGTTGTTTCTCTCTCTCTCTCTCTCTCTCTCTCTCTCTCTCTCTCTCTCTGTGTGTGTGTGTGTGTGTGTGTTTACTTGGTTTTGGCAGATATCATAACTTATCTGCCTTCGGCAAAATGAACAGCTGAAATGCATAGGATACCTGAGCATGCCTGTAAGATTATTTCCTCCTCGAAGCACATATGATCCCAGCCATAGCCTGCCATTCACTTATCTCACGAAACTTCAGTGTGTAGCTAAAACAAGGAGACATGATGAGACATGCTATTGGGCAATGGCCATCCGGTGCCACCCCATCACACAAAGGGCCTTATTACACTCTTCACTGGTTTTTCACAATTAATATTTGCAGGTTAATACGGTATATATACATATTACACACATCCTATCATTCTGATGTATAGAGTCAGAAATTGAATCCAAAGAGCTTGATTGCTCTTTCCTTGCAAGAAGTGACAGTGGCTTCCTCTCTCTTGCTGCCAGGTGCGAAGGAGGGACTTCTGCCAACTCTGCAACTTCTGACAAGAGTTGTTGATGCTCAAGGAGCCGACAACAACAGGCGAGATTTGCTGACACTCAAGAGGCCAACAATAGCGACACAGCTGAGCCAGAGCTGGAAAGGAAGGATGCTGCAACAGCCAAAATGAGTGTTCCATAGTAAGTTCCCTGGGTGTGACCCACTTGACTCTATAAAACTTTTCTGCCTGTTCTCAGGAGCAGGAGGCTAGAGATATTCAAAGAAAGTGAGAGGATAAGAGTAGAAACCTAGGGCTGGGGTAGGGAACCGACAGCCCTTCCTAAAGGGCTGGGGTGCAACTTCCATTAGCCCCACACAGCCTGACCAATGATCAAGGAAGATGGGAGTTGGAGTCCAATGACTTTGAGGAAGCCACAGATTCCCCATCCCTATCTTCTGGTGAGGACCACATCTCTGACTATGTTTCTTTTATACTTACCGTACCTAATTCTTTAGGGAAGTAGTGGAGAAAACCGCCTGTTCTCCTCTCCACTTTCAGATGTGAAAAGTTCAAGATTACAAATATAGGGATTCATTATGAACCAGGAGATATCTAAGCCCCTAAGGGGCAGGGAAGACATGTGGTCCTCTGGATGTTGCTGGACTCCAACTCTCATCATCCCTGATGAGTGACTATACCAGCGGTTCTCAACCTGTGGGTCCCCAGATGTTGTTGGACTACAACTGCCATCATCCCTGAGATCTGGCCTTGCTAGCTAGGGGTGATGGGAGTTGTAGTTCAACATCTGGGGACCCAGGTTGAGAAAGTCTGGACTATATTGACTATGGTTGATTATGGGAGTTTGGAGCCCACTAATATCCAGAGCCTCCCCACCTCTCATCCAAGCCCAGGTAGGACTGTTTTAAGGGGTACAATTCATACTCTGTCCCCTGACTCTGTCAGACCCATATCTAAAAATAGGTGCACTTGTCATACAATAGAGAATGTAGATGTAACATAGTTAATGTCTCGGAGATGCTGAACTGCACCTTGTGTCTCGCAAGTGCAAATTGAAGCTCGTTATGCACACTTTAGCACCCCCACATTACACTATCCCCGCCCAAGGATAGGAATGACTCTTGAGAAATGTAACAAGGATAATCATAGGGTAGCATTATGCATGGATGCTGGAAATTGAGAGAAGGTGGGACTTAAACAACAAAAAAGTAAGGGTATATTGCACCACTCTTTTGCAATCCTTTTGATTCTTCATGCGTTCAAAGGCTGGCAAGGCTTAGTGATGAACACAGCAGCTGCCTTATACTGAAACAGACTATCAGCTCAGTTTTGTCTATCCTGACAGGCAGTGGCCCTCCAGGCTTTCATACTGGGGTCTGTCACAACCCTACCTGGAATGCTGGGGGTTGAAGCTGAGGTCTTCTGCCTTCTGTATGCAAAGCAGATGCTCTACCAATGAGCTTCTCCAATCTCCACCTGCATAATTTAGGAGAGTCTTCATATTCCTCCAGGGACGTGGGTGGCGCTGTGGGTTAAACCACAGAGCCTAGGACCTGCTGATCATAAGGTCACCGGTTCGAATCCCTGTGACGGGGTGAGCTCCCATTGCTCGGTCCCTGCTTCTGCCAACCTAGCAGTTCGAAAGCACCTCAAAGTGCAAGTAGATAAATATGTACCACTCCGGCGGGAAGGTAAACAGTGTTTCCGTGCACTGCTCTGGTTCGCCAGAAGCGGCTAAGTCATGCTGGCCACATGACCCGGAAGCTGTACGCCGGCTCCCTCAGCCAATAAAGTGAGATGAGCACTGCAACCCCAGAGTCGGCCACGACTGGACCTAATGGTCAGGGGTCCCTTTACCTTTACCTATCATATTCCTCCAGTTTCATGCCATCACTGAGCTAATGTGCCCATGCAACCTCGTCCCCTGACTGCATGCTTGCACATGCCATATGAAGCAAAGTTTTAGCACAGGCAGGTTCTCTTTCTAGAGGTGGTCAGTACCTGAGTTGGAGGCACGGTGATGCTTGGAGATCTTTTTCAAGTGCTGCCTGACTGCATTTTTGGTCAGGCAGTCTCGTAGCCTCAGGAGGCAAAGCAAGAGAGACGTACACAGGGACAGTTTGCATTCTCCCCACAAACGCCTCTCTTTCGTGACATGTGCTCTATGTTCATATTATGGTTCATCATTTTGAGGAATTATGACATGATGACAATGTAACTCATTACTGAAGAACAGCTTGTCTGTTCTGTCTATTGTACTACGGTGAAAACTATTTAAATAAAAACCTGATTAAGATGTGAAGCTGCAGGTTTGATATGCAGCAAGGGAAGTAGCTCAGTTACTTGCAGCATGCTGGTAAATTACCAATTTGTACCGTTTTATTTTTCAAGACACTGTGGTTTCATGGTGCAGAGAACACGGGGACGTGTGTATCATTTCACTATAAAAGGCACAGGAGATTATTTCCCAATCATTTGATGTAATCTAACTCAGAAGAAAAATGCAATGGGGTTTCATTTCTGGTTTTTAAATATATTATAGGAGCCTGTGAATATATAAATGAATACCTACAAGCAAACTGCAGAACCAAGTAGCCAGAAATATACGTTGCTTTTTCAACTAAATGCCCAGTAGTGAGAACAAGAATTTATTTGTGATATATGAAAGGAGAAAAACAAACAAGGAAGTGGATAAGTGATTTGAAAATGGTATGTTGTTGCTTCTATATGGTGTCATATAGATTAGGTTCGGACTAATGTAAAACATTATATTCTTCTCGATCCTAATAGCCGTCTTCATGGCTGCTCAGATAGACATTCAGTCTGTGCACTCAGCTCAGAGAACTGCATTACAGTTTTAATCCCTAAGTAATTAATCCATAATATGATAGGGTATGGATAAAACACAGGTACTTTTAAATAGCTTATAATGGCTTTCAATGGAACTGACATTCATGTAGGCATACAAAGCATGCTGACTGGAAGCGGGTCCCATTGGATGCAAAGGGACTTACTTTTGAGTAAACATGCGTAGGATTAGCCTTCTAATACTCAGCTTTTAATTGTTACAGCACAGTATTGGTGGCAAATGATACTCCTTCAGTCTGATAACAAACTGAACAAACAGAAATTAATAAGATGACTAATAGTGACAGAAGAGTCCCAAATAATTCTTATTTGATTTGATTCTATCTCTTTTTAAGGCAAGTTGAAGAGTTGTGTCCTGTGGCATGAGAGGAATGGAGTATATTTCTTAAGTAAGTAGGGTTCTTACTCGGGTTCTTACTCGAGTTCTTAATCAGGTTTATTGGCAAGCTAAGCAACTAAAGCTTTATTTGATTAATTGCAATTAGTGTGGGCAAATTTAAATCACATTGAAGCTATTTTGGTTCCTGTGTGTTAATGTAATAGAAAATATACATATAGCCGGGGGGCAGGGAATACTTAACTAACTGACCAATCACATCAGTTCTGTCCCCCTAACAAAAGGCTTGCCCCCACCCAACAAAAATCCTGGCCACTCCCATGCAGTGAGTGGTAGCTTTCTTTTATTAAATTTCAATATCTTTTTCTTACTTCATTATTTCAAAACAAATCTAATTTTAGTAATATGGAAATGTACTGAAATGGAATGAAATATTTGATTCATTAATGTACTGAGTAATAAATTTAAAAAGTTTTATCATTTGATATCTCTAATATGTATCAGTTAAATCTTATATGCTCCTTTAAGTGATCTGATTCATATTACAATCTAGTTTCAGCTATTTCATTTTGCTTCTTTGGACTAGGAAAGTGAAGTATTTTTTTAAGAAAAATACTGGGTTCTTCCTAGCATGCATATTTTTTTTTAAATGTTCATGTGCTTTTAAAAGATATGGATAAGGAATTCTTCTTCTGATGTTGCAATATTACATGAAAAAGAAGTCCAAGTTAAATAGACTATTAAAGATACTGTCACCAACCAAACCAAACTAGGAAAATGTGAGTGACACACCTGTGTCCTTGTTTTTCTGTGGATGCAATCCAGCGCATGACATCACCAAGGTATTGCTAGTGCCATTGGAATTTACAGACACAGATACCACAGACAGCAGGCAACTAGTCCAGACAAGAAAGAAAGATACCTGGAAACATCTAGAAAAATTTCTGCTTCTTCAATTTCATCCCACGGCTCACAGAGACAAGATAGACACCTCAATGGAAGATATTGTTGTTTGCCATGCACACTTCCTCATTCTGAGAGTTTCTTGACAAAGTCCATTTTAGCCCTTCCTTGGCTGGGCCAGTTGCATGCCAGATGTTCTCACGAGCCATAAATCAAAACAGTGTTTGAATGGGAAAGGTAAACACATTCCAAATTTACGTGAAGAGCCAACCTGCTATAAAACTACCAAGCGTTCAGTGTGCGATTCAGCACTGTGTGGTTGTGGACTGCTCTTAACTGGAGCTGATTTTGGAAGGTGTATAACTGCAGTAAATAAAGGCTGTCACCCCAGAGGCAAAATGAGCAGGCTTGTTTTCCAACAGATTCCCTGCTACTTGGGCACAGGACTGCCAAAAAATCTCTGAAATTATAGCCCTACAAATTACATTGAAACATGGAAAGAAGGGTTCTCAAAACCACACAGTGGGACACACATAAGCATAGACACACATTTAAAACAAACATTCAAAGCACATGATTTCCCCCATGTGAATGGTAGTTTGTCAAGGGTGCTGGGAATTGTAGCTCTGTGAGAGGAAAACTACAGTTCCCAAAATTCTTTGGAGAAAGTCATATACTTTAAATGTGAACACAGACACATCCTTCCATTTGTCTGTTTCCAGCATTTAATGTCCCATTCTTATTTTCACTCCTGTTCCTAGGTCCCCCCCCCTTTTTATGATCCTAGAATCCCTGTGGAATGTTCAGCAGGACATTCCAGTCTCATTTCATTTACAGCCAAGATTTGTGGCCCAGGGATTTTTACGCTGCAATTGGAAATCCTTTCGAATCTTTTCTTGCTGTGGCAAGAGATTCATTATTCCTGAGACATAATTAAGAGGCCGGTTGACCTAACAAACAGTGATGGTTATTAGTGGAAAAGATACTTGACTGAAGACTATAATGAAATCCTGACTTTCCAAGATCTCCGTGTGATTGGCAGATCTAATATTGTCTTATTAGGAAGCTAATGAATTTTAAAACAGAAGGCAACATCTTTTCATGTAGGCTTATTACATAGATGCATATTCCTACAGAGTGGCAGGCATGCAGCCGATTCCTAGGCTCCTTGTTTGTGTGTGGTGCCTCTAAAAAACAAGTTGAACTGCAATTTTAGCAGGGCTCTGGCACGTTCATTAATATAAGTGATAAATTCCTACATGGGTTCTGCGTTTTATGAGTACATGGCAGTAATGGCGTAATAAAGATTAATTACAGTAAGTTATGGTGTCTAAAATGTGTACCTTCAAGCTGTTAAATGTGTGAATGGAGATCCATTATGACAACAACAGGCATATTACTCTCAATAGGGATTATCATTATTTGCCAGTTAGAAATGTGTGCCCATATTATTATGATAAAAGCACTAAAAGAAAATCCATTTTAAGCACTTGCTGAAATGAAATCTTTGCTTTAAAAGGCATTCTAGGCCTCACTGTTATGGATACTATTTTTGTGTGGTTTTATTATAAAATCCTTGTCATCCTGTGTCAAGGTACAGATCTTACTTGGGTTGTTATGTTAATGGTATACCGCCAACAGCAGTTTTATGTACAGAGTGAGCCCTCTCTGGAAATACTGAAAGGATACTAGGAACATAAAACAGAATCATCTCTAAATGACATGGCTTCAAACCAATCACTTAAATATTTAACCGGCAACACTCACTCACTCACACTCTCTCTCTCTCTCTCTCTCTCTCTCTATATATATATATATATATACACTCTATATAAAATACTTTTAAAGATTATGCAGTTTTGACATGACAAACCGTCTCCCACACATTCATGCTCAAGCAGCATGGCAATCTATGCCAAGTTCAGTTCTTAAATGCTGATTTGGCCCATTAAAATGTGCACAATGCAATTTAATTAACTTAGTGCTTCTGCCTCTCAGTCAATCTATTGCTATTATTTAGGCTGGGTTTGCAACATCAGATTGGCACGCTGAAAATATCTGGAACCAAGCAGCGTTCAGAGTGTAGGTGGAATTGTTTCAGCATATATTCAGCTCAGGAATTGATCTGTATTTACATCACCATTGCAAAACTGCTGAGAACATTTTTTAACAGCTGGGTAAAGCGTGATAAAGAAATGCAGGATTGGTTCGCTCTACATTTGGGGAGCCAGTTTTACAGTACATTGCCTTAAAAGAAAGATGTGCATTACACACAAACACACCCCAAAAAGAAGAAGTCAATTTATATGTGTAGGTGAAAATTCAGAAATAATTACTATAAGCAGGGCTGGATTTACGTACAAGCTAAACAAGCTATAGCTTAGGGCCCCACTTTCTTGGGGCCCCTCCCAAAAAAATAAAGGGGGAAAAACTGGATGTACATTTCCAAAATACAAGATAAAAAACAAATAAAATAAAACCTACATACAGCAACAGTGTTTTGTGTTGTGTAGGCCTCTATTTTGCTATGTGCAAATGGCTTTAGATACCTATTAGGTCCATAAATTACCATATAGCATATATTCAACACAAAAAACAGCGACAATTTGTTGTTGACAAAGGACAGCTGGACATCTATAGGGCCCCATTACCTTCAGTAGCTTAGGGCCTGAACAAACCTAAATCCAGCCCTGACGATAAGCTAAATAGAAATACAATTCTTCTCACCATAGTGGGGAATATACCAGATGACATGTCCCTGCTCAGTTTGCTGACCAGGTGCTGCTCTCTGTTAACGGGCAACTTCAAGACTCCTGCTCTGTCTTTTTATGGCTCCTAATCTTTAAACCACTCTTGCACTGAACAAGTCAGATAGGCGGGGTACTTCTTCTTCTTATTTTTCTTCTTCTTGGCAGACCGCCTTCAAATAGAGGAGTGTCTTCCACCAGTCTTTCAAAATAGAGGCCAAAATATGACCACCCTTCTATTTTCTAAACTCTAACCTCTCCATCCACAGTTCCTGCATACCAACATGGTAATGTGACTTTACTAATTCTGTGAACAGCTCCATAGACCGGAATGGAACCAAAATGAACTACGGTATTTTTGAACAAGTAACTTGTGATTATTCCTCTAACAGCTGGTCATTATAAAAACAGTAAATTTAAGAACTGGTGCCTGAGCTTAATCATGCCCCCCACCATTCCCTCCCCATCTCTTTCCCTTTGCTTATCGAGTCTTTTAGATTGTAAGCCTGAGGGTAGCAAGTGTCTTACTACTTGTGATCTTTATAAGCCTGCTCAGGGAGCCATTTCAGCTAAAGAGCAGAGTAAAAATACCATTAACAACAACAACATTGTCAAGTATCTGTTCGCTTGAAAGTGAAGCAGGGCCACTTCACTAGGTATGCAGAAATAAAGAAATTTGAAAATAAAAATAAAATAAATAAAATCTGCCCATAAGAACTTCTGGGCTTTCAGAATTCTGATTGCGGCTGAGTCTGTAAAGAGAGGGAACTGCTGTTGTTATTAATTATGTTTCCCTGATATCATTTGATAAAGGAAGCGCCAATAGTCTAAATAGGTTGGGGGCGGTTCAAAATAGGTTGGTGAACCACTGCTCTAGTAGTATATACTATACCAGGAGATGGTCCCAGCGGTGGTAGGGAGAGGGGAGAGGTGTCTTCCCTACCAAGCAGACATCCCATTCCAGGCTGACTGTAGTATTTAAGAAAAGCACTCCTCTTAGGTATAAGGGTTTATATCAACACTCTGTTGCAGGTCCTGGTTGTCATATTCCTTGGGTTGCGTTGTTAAATGAAATCTAGTACAGGCTTGAGCTTCATGTAATGTGAAGTGAATGTTGTTTGCTGAAATGGATGCCACATAAAAGCACTGTGGCCCTTGAACAGTTGGGCTTTGACTGATCAGTATCCCCATGACACAGCGTCCCCCATGAACCTTGCAGCAGCTTCCAAATTCGTCCCCACGTGTCTTTTTCCTCATTTCCCCACCCCTTCTTTTAATCGCAGTGCACAGTATAGCCTAAGAGCTCTGTTTCAATTTGGAAACATTTCAAGCCTTTCAGTTGGGAAGCCTCCTCCATGCCACAAAATACGAAAGGGTGTTCCACTCACACCGAATGAATTAGAACAGTGGTCTACAAAACAAGAAGCTTAAATCATCACCATCTTGCCTAGCGGAATGCTAGAAATGTGCTGTTTAACCGCAGAGGTTACAATCTGTATAGGAGATTGATTAGAGAAGAGCTGTATAAGAGATAAATACACTCCACTGTATCAGAATTAATGTATTTGTTCTGCACATCTATTAACTGCTTCACAGCCAGAAGCCACGGAGGTGGAGTACAACAATGCATTTTGTAATGCGGGAAATGCCCCATTCAAAATATTTAAATAAAATGTGCCAATTTTGATAGGGAGGGACATAGAGATCACTTCTAAATTATTATTTATTTAACACCCTCTCCATCCAGTCCCCCTTCCTCAAATATCCAATAGTATCTTTTACACTTCTTCACAGGCCAGGATGATAAAAAGAAGGCATTTCTATGAAAAGCTGAATGGGCAAATATATCCCTGGCCCCAGCCATTGCTGCCACTGCTTCTCTTGGACTATATTTCAGAACAGCTTGTGTGTGCTGCCACCCCCCACATCATGAAACTCTCCTGAGTATTGTTCCCTGACAAAAATCCTTTGGCCTGTTACTGTAAAGATATATTGGCTGGGCCATAGATGAAGTCCTCTAACATTTTGGCACATGAGTCAATATTCAGAAGACAGAAAGCAGTTGCAGCACACAAGTGAGCAGAGTGGGATAAATCTTTGCAGCAAAATCATGATCCTACCCACAGGGTGTTATGCAATAGAAGTGTGGCCACCCCAGGGCTGTTCTAATGCCTCTCCGTTCAGGAGGTCACATGATTCACATCTTGTCAATCTCATCCTGGAGGCCATCTGACCAAGCCAAAGCCAACCATATGTCAATAGGCAAGGAAGCAGGAAGTGGTGTATAAATTCAGATTCATGCTTGGGTTAATTTATGCACATGTTTGGGCTTTCATCATGAAGGGGGTTACTGTAATTAAATTTATTTATATCTATAGCTGCCTCGTGAAAAGCTTATGGCAGCGGGGGGTGGGACTTGAATAAAATATTAGGGGGCCCAGGGAAGCCCCACTCCACATAATAGATCACAAGGTGTGGCGGGCACACACCATTTAAATGGCAATGGCTATCAATTTTGGGGGGCCCGACATCCTCAAATATTTTATTTGAGGTGGGGGATGAAGAGACCTCAGCCCCTAGGAGTTGGCTCCTATGTTTGGCAAGTAACTATGAGTGAAAACATAGAAAAGGACGGATACAGCAGATTCATGCCCATGTCAACAAAGGCATTGGCCATGGACATTGTAATGGTAATGCCAACCACACAAGTCTCCTGATTCATGAGGGCTTACAACAGCACCAGTGATCCCAGTGGAGGTGAAATAATAATAATGTTGTAGGAAATAATAACTTGACCAGTGAAGAAGGAAACAGGAAGACTCATAAGACTGCTTCTTGCATTTGTTACTGCTATAGTTGTGACGCTGCACATTCTGAAGTTTGGGCAGCAGTCACACAGGCTAGAATGAATCAGGCCAGATGCATGGAATGAAAGACATCAACCCTTGGGTTGGATTCAGCCTATTGGTCATGTTCTGCCACTGAAGAAGAAGAAGAAGAAGAAGAAGAGGAGGAGGAGGAGGAGGAGGAGGAGGAGGAGGAGGAGTTTGGATTTGATATCCCGCTTTATCACTACCTGAAGGAGTCTCAAAGCGGCTAACATTCTCCTTTCCCTTCCTCCCCTATAACAAACACTCTGTGAGGTGAGTGGGGCTGAGAGACTTCAAAGAAGTGTGACTGGCCCAAGGTCACCCAGCAGCTGCATGCGGAGGAGCGGAGACTCGAACCCGGTTCCCCAGATTACGAGACTACTGCTCTTAACCACTACACCACACTAGCCCATGGTTTCATCTGGAACACCATAACTTCGATCCATGCATTGATCAGTTCCAAATTGATATTGGCCATTCACTTATTCCAACCAATCCTGCTTGAGAATCCAGGGGTTCTTGCTCCAAAGTGACTATCCTAGACTCACCCTCTCACCCTGATGAAAAAGCAGATTGGAATGTAGAAGGAAGAGGGTTAAAAGAGCACCAAAGAGTTGCTACCTTGTTTTGGGAGTGGGAGCAGGAGGCCAGAGGGACTGGGTGGAAAAGAAAGGGGACGGCAGAAATATGGGAAATGGAGAGAGAGGAGGGGGGAGTAAAGAGGGAAAGGGTGACAGAAAGCATGAGAGAGAGAGGCATGGTTTAGGAAATCCTGTGCATACTTATCTATGAGCAATTCAGAGGACATCACTTCCAAGTTAACCTGCACAGGATCAGGCAGTAATAAAGTGTTATTAATAAATAATAAAGATCACTTCGCTATAATAATAATAATAATAATAATAATAATAATAATAATAATAATATAAATCTTGATGTGCCTCTTCCAGGTCATTCACACATGTAAATGTACCCACATGCCTATGGAGGGGTAATAGCCAGTCATCAAATCATATCTTTGGCTGATATCATCTGCTTCAAGACGCCTTCTTTAGGTGACCTCCAATACTACTGTGCGTGACAAAAATTATGTATGCAGCTTTGGACAAAACTGCTAGTGGGGTGTCAGTATTAATAGACATGGATAACTAGTAAAAGCCACATGGGAAGGGGAAAAGCCAAATGAAAGATGTATGTCCATTTTAATTTATCATCATGCGTTAACTTGCTTATATGCAATCTGGGACCAAGATCATTTGTTTTAACCTAAGGACAGAAGTAAGAGGTTAACAAATGTGAATTTTTATACATTTGGAGGGGAAAGGCACTTCTTTTCTTTCTTTCTTTTAAAACTGTTTTAAAATTTGTGTATAGTTTCCTTGTCAAACAATATGAGGTTCTGTCTTGTGGTGTTACTCAGCCGTGATCTTACAATGTGTTCTCTGCCTCCTGGCAGACATATGATACTTTGTCCCATAATAGACCAAAGTATCTCACAACCAGCTGAGCTCAGGGTCATTCCCAGGTCAGACTGGTTAAAGATGGCTGTCAACTCATTGCCAGAGTCACAAATGCACTTTAAATCACCTTTATCTCACTTAAAACATTGATGCTTTCCAGCGATGACTATAGCCATAATCATAACATCAAGATGCAATTTAGGAGAACGTTTTGTGGAACTACTGAAAACCTATCCCCGTGTATGTTTATGCAAGGTCCAGCATAGTTAATGTTAGGGTAAAAACATGATATTATAAGTCTCTATATCATTAATAAAACAGCTAAAGTATTTGCAATATGCCCCCACCCCCACCACCAAAAAACCCATTATGGTTTCCAGCTACATTACAAATGGTAGAGATGATCTTAAGAGAGAACAATGAGTGAAATCCATCTTTTTAAAAGTAGAACACTAATTATTATTCTGACAAACGTATGCAATGGAAAGAGTAATGACAACAAAAGACATTATAATCACGGGTCCATGTCACCTGGTGTTTTTATTGTGATAGATAGTCTCTTTAGATCCTTGTGCCTATCGAACTTCTCCATGTTTTTCGCCAGTCTCAGTGGTATACCAGAAAGACAAGCCTTAATTATAAATTTGCACATGCTTTATTAGTGTGAAGACATTTCTCTGGCCTGTCATTCCTGTTAGCTACATTTATGTTGACATGCACCAATCACACACACACACATATATATAGCCCAGAGTCTTTAGAACAATCACATTACAAATATATAAGAAGCTTGCAAACAAAGAATTGGCTGGTTAGTTCAAATGGACATGTGAATTTCAGGCTCCCCATCTGCCCCTGCACTGCTCAGCACATACACAACACATACCGCCCCCCTTGCTATTTTATTATAAGAAGCTGTTTTCGTTCCATTATTATTAGAAGAAGCCCTATGTAACTGGCAGAATTTCTTTGTCATACTTCAGTCTTTCCCAAGCTGGTGCACTCCTTGTATTGGAAAAATCTGTACCCACTGCCTTGCAATACATCTTTGGGAGTAAACCCTACAGAAATCCAGAATGGAGTCCCTAAGATGGTTGGATGGTGCCTCGTATGCCTCCTTCTGGCAACTCCTGTAGCCAAGCTGGTGCCAGCTCTGCTTTCCTTTGGACCACATCAGCAAGGCCGAGAGAGGGGTCTTCCCAACCGGGCAGCCCAGGAACTCCATACACACTGCCCAGGCTTTCACCCTGGGGAGGTCACTTCAGTGCTGCTAACATGTAACATGACAAGTGAGGCAGCAGTTACAAGTTACTAGTCTCTGCAGCCATAGCAGTTTGACTTCACCCCCAGAGGTGTACTCGGTTGTCTCTCAAGACAGATGGATGCTAACAACAGTTCCCATCACCTACGACCATTGGCCAAGCTTGGTGGCACTTAATAAGATTTCAACCATGTCTGGCAGGCACCCAGTTGGAGGTGGGCCTCTCTAGACTGTAAACTAGCAGCCGTGTGCCCCCTTAGCTACCTTACCTATAGCACTCCCAAACATCACTTACCTTGCCCATTTTCTTCTTACCAATAGTGCACAATCCTGGTCTTGGGTTTGTTTGTTTGTTTTGGTTAGTTGGTTGGTTGGTTGGTTGGTTGGTTTTTTAAGTCAGAGTGACATAGTGGTTAGAATGCCAGACTAGGACCAAGGAGACTGGGTTCAAGTGCCCACTCAGCCCATGAAGCTGACGGGGTGACCTTGGGCCAGCCACTCTTTTGTGGCCTAGCCCTAGCTCATGGGTTTATTGTGAAGATAAAGGGGAGAGAAACCCATATAAAGCCACCCTCAGTTCTTTAAAGGACGATTGGGATAAGCATGTAATTAACAATGCCCTTATTTTACTTCTAATTTTGCTTCATTCCTAATTTCTCCGGGGCTTCTCATTTTCTACATTTCCATCACCCCGGGGTCCTCTCTTTAGGCCAGTGCCTAATGCGGTCATCAGCAATGCCTCCCCCTGACTTCCCTACTTATCTCTTAATTAGGTTGTGTTTTATACTCAGAAGTTCAACTAATGGTGTTCCACCCCGAGGGCACTCAGTTCCAGCCCTCCTGCTTCTCACTTCTTTTCAGAGACTTACCCTCATGATGGTGGACAGCAGCAGGGACGACTGGTGTGGAGAGCTTGTAGCAAACATCTCACCTTGAAGGCATGAGTACTCATGTGAGACTTCCATTGCTGCCAAGGAGGCAGGGAATAGTGGTGACTGGCTCGGTCCATTATACTGAGAGACACAGGGAACTCAGCTTCTAAGATTCTCTGAGAGCAATGGATGCCCACATAAATCTTTTAATTTCTGTTGGTGCCATAGGCCACCCCATGCTGCTGGACCCCTTTCTCTATAAGTTTTGAGAGAAATAAAATAAATAAAACATGGGGGGAGTTCAGAAAAGAGGAAGGTTCACTGCCATTAGCTCATAAAATAAAGTACAGTGAATTAGATGTTGCAAAGAAACAAAAACAAACCTGATCTGATACAGAAAAAATAGAAAACAAATGTTATGAATATCAAATAAAGCTATATTTCATTGGAACTTGCCAGCAACTTGGAAGGCTTTAAAAGAGGATAAGACAGATTCATGGAAGAGAGGTCTATCGATAGCTACTAGCTTCCACAATTGGAGGCAGCAAGGCTTCTGAATACCAGTTGCTGGAAAACACAGGAGAAGAAAGTGCTGTTGTGCTCAAATCCTGCTTGTAGGTTTCCCACAGGCATCTGGTTGGCCACGGTGACAACAGGATGCTGAACTAGATTGGCCATTGGCCTGATCCAGCAGGTTCTTGTTATGTTCTTAGAATATGAACAATCATAAAACCTTGAAACTTTCCATTCATCATCCATCCAAATCTACCTCTGTCTATTTTTATTTATCTATCACTAATAGATGGATGTAAGGGACGCGGGTAGCACTGTGGCTTAAACCACAGAGCCTAGGGCTTGCTGATCAGAAGGTCGGCAGTTCGAATCCCCGTAATGGGGTGAGCTCCCGTTGCTCGGTCCCTGTTCCTGCCAACCTAGCAATTCTAAAGAACGTCAGAAGTGCAAGTAGATAAATAAGTACCGCTCCGGCGGGAAGGTAAACAGTGTTTCCGTGCACTGCTCTGGTTTAGTCATGCTGGCCACATGACCTGGAAGCTGTACGCCAGCTCCCTCAGCCAATAAAGCGAGATGAGCGCTGCAACCCCAGAGTTGTCCACAACTGGACCTAATGGTCAGGGGTCCCTTTGGCTTTAATAGATGGATATCCCATAACCTCCATAACATATTTCCAAACTGCTTCTGGCATTGCAGCCCAAATTTGCATTGTGACTTTAGGCTGAAAGAGCAGAAGCCATTTGAAAATACAGTAGGGGCCAAAAACCCCAGAGTGTCGCCCAGTATCAGCATTCCCTACCAGTGGATATGTTAATGTTTACAGAATACATCACCATGCGTCCTAAGGCACATGTTATGCTACTGCACAGGTTCTCTGCTTGGATATTAGCGTAGAGAATTGCTGCTATGTCCCAAAAGCATTGTTTATAGTCAAACGATCTGGGGGGGGGGGGAACCAAGGGTCACACAGAGGTTTACCAATCTTCATACAGGCCAATGATTTCCCTTCAGGGAGCCTCTCTAGCTAGTCTGACACTAGAAACACAGCGGCTTGTTGACTGAGAAAGTTAGCTCTTCTCAATTTCATGAAGTCTAAACAACAAACTCAGTTTTGCGTCTCAAACAAGGGATGCTTTTGAAGGAAACCACCAAGTATTCAGAAACACATCAAAGAATCAAATGCAATCGCATTCAGTTTCCAGGTTCTGATAGTGAAATAAGCAATTTAAGGAGCAAAAGAGGGGGAGGGCTGAGAGTTCCTTCAGTTTTACCCCACAGGCTTCTGAGTCCATCTCTCAGATCCCTCTGCAGAAGCCTGTCAGCTCTCATTCCAACCCCAGCATTTCTATATCTGTGTCTTGACCTCTGCCAGCACAAGCGTGTCTCTAGGGTTTGTGCCCCAAACAGAAATCAAACCCTGTAATCTGTTTACATGCCTAGGAAGTGTTTCTTTCTCAAACTGAAATCCCCAAAGATTCAGAACCTCGAGTCTCCTTGGAGACGTATCAAGGTGTCATGCCCTGCGCCGGGGTGGGTGGGGGTGAGGTAAAAAACAGTAGACCCATGTCCAGATCCATTAATTGCTTATTAGCTGGCTTTCCCCGAGGTACACATATATTTACACGAAATAGACTTCCAAGTCACAGCTGGTTGCAGCTAGTTACAAAGCGAAGCTGGTATATGTCGACTTTCTAGACAACAGCTCCTAATCCCTTGTTAGAGTTCGCTGAAGGCCGAGATGTCACTAAGTGCAATTCCAAGCTTTTGAAGTCATTCTGCCATTGGCTAGAGAGGGCTGCGTCATGAACCTTTTTAGTATTAAGAAGAACCAGGTTGTGGTGATGTGCAATAGCTCCACATATTCTTGAAGGAGATTAGACACCATTTGGCTTTTTCCACAGCTGTGATCCTGAGGACGCTTCCTTAAAAATACAGTGGTACCTCGGGTTAAGAACTTAATTTGTTCTGAAGGTCCGTTCTTAACCTGAAACTGTTCTTAACCCGAGGTACCACTTTAGCTAATGGGGCCTCCCGCTGCCGCTGCGCTGCTGCCATGCAATTTCTGTTCTCATCCTGAAGCAAAGTTCTTAACCTGAGGTACTATTTCTGGGTTAGCGGAGTCTGTAACCTGAAGCGTCTGTAACCTGAAGCGTCTGTAACCCGAGGTACCCCTGTACATTCAAACATATTTTGGACCAAGAAGTCCATATTTTGGGCCAAGAAATGTGCACCAAGAAATGACAGCACTGCAGCATGAAGTTTGTTACTTGGGCATTCCAACTGAAATATTAAAATTACTCACCAGCCCCTCTGCCCTGGGACCTGGAATTCGTGGGTCAAAGAAGCCGTGCCGCTAACCCTGCCTAGCTCCATCCTTCTCCTTTGCCCATAGTTGTGCCTTGCAACTCCTACCATCTCTGCACACTCCTCACTCATCGTGCGACCTGGGTGCCCAAAGGGCTGGTGCTGTTCTCTTGACCCTCTCTTATCTCCCACCCTGCCTATTACTTGGATGGCCTGTTTTTGCAAGACCATATCCTTCCTTTCTTTACCTAAAGCATGTATGCTAAGGTTGCATTCAGAAGGGAAAGTCCTGCCCCTTGGCTGCTGCAGAAACTACAATTCTCCTGCCTAAGGCCAAACCTGAGTCACCACCAGTATGTGCTGTTTGCTAACCTTTGTGACATGATTCAGCTTGTACAACAAAGAATATTTTTATAGCCTTATTGAGCATGCACCCTTCTTTAAATTTGACAGACCTGTTCACAGCCTTAAATGTATGAAATGGATTAACATTAATTACATGGGTATTTCTGCACTCATGTTCTTAAGACTATGCAGTAAAAAAAAAAATCCTCAATGAATTTATAAGTACCTATTTTTGGACATTCCCCTGTCTCATATTTAGTATTTTTTATTTATTAGATTAGATTTAGTATTGCATATTCTATATGTATTACCTATACAGAGCACTGAATGTGTATATATTAAGGCTATGTTTGATTTCATTCATAGGAAGTTCTGCCTATGGCAATTATTTATATCTAAGAATATTCTTTTTTTTTGCGGAACGCGGGTGGTACTGTGGTCTAAACCACAGAGCCTAGGGCTTGCCAATCAGAAGATTGGTGGTTCAAATCCCCATGACGGGGTGAGCTCCCGTTGTTCGGTCCCAGCTCCTGCTAACCTAGCAGTTCAAAAACACGTCAAGTGCAAGTAGATAAATAGGTACTGCTCCAGCGGGTAGGTAAACGGCATTTTCGTGCGCTGCTCTGGTTTGCCAGAAGCGTCTTAGTCATGCTGGCCACATGACCCGGAAGCTGTACGCCGGCTCCCTCGGCCAATAAATCAAGATGAGCGCACAACCCCAGAGGAGTCCACGACTGGACCTAACGGTCAGGGGTACCTTTACCTTTAAGAATATTCTTTACACCTAAAAATATTTGTTCAGTTATACCAGGTGTGTGCACTAGAATTCTATCTAGATACAGATTTTGCTGTCGCCACCAGCAAAACAGGTCAAGACTAGACATCAGGACAACCCTCTGTTTTAAAGCATTTGGTCCATTTATATAAACATGTAGCAATGAAATTCAGTTGTGAATATCTCTCCCTTTCAATTTAACTGTCTCCTTCCTGAACCCACAACTTAAGTAACCAGCAGTGGAGGGCAATGAGGGCATCAGGCTTATCAAGTTGAGCTCCTTTTCTGTTTTATTTTATAGGTTTGACCTTTCTATCAGGAAATATTACAGATGAACTTGCTGCAGCTCTCCACCTGGCTAGCAAGCAGCTAAAGAAGAACCTAGTCTCCTGTGTTTTCTCTGCTCTTATGTTCATGTCACCATCGCTAGAAGACGGCCAAAGATGTGGGAAGATGAACAGTGTGAGGAGAGATGCATCTTCCTTTGGTCTCAGCTTGATGGGAAATGATGAAAAACATCTGGGGCTATGAAAATGTCCAGTCCAAGTCTCTGTTTACTGAACTCTTTGCAAATGCCAGCATCTGTCACCAAGGAACCTCTGAAGGGGTTACCCTATCGCAAAATCCTGATGGCACGTCCAATACCTTTTCCCTAGAGTACATACACTGTTGTCTGAGGCAGTGGTGAAAGAAGCAAAGGAAAGCAGATCCAGTTTGGGCAATCAGCTGATTAGCAGAATAAAGAAATCAGAGCATGAGTAATCAAGCAAGATGCTTCATTCATCTACCAAGATTTTATTTTTATTTTTTTTAATAAATTTTTTATTGGTTTTTCCACACATAATACAAAACAATACAACACAATACATGGACATACAAACATATAAACACGTATACTTTCTTAACCTTTCTTTTCTTGAACCTTCTTTCAGCGACTTCCCCATACCTCCCCTTTCTGCATCCCTGTTATCAATCTTTTCAGCATCCCCTAATTTCAATATAACACTTTCTTTAGATCTTATTTCTCATATCCAATTGTTAATCGCTGCAATTCTATTTTGCATTACCCAAAACATTTTAGCATTCATTAATTTTACAACAGTTCTTAAGATAGATTTTAAATTTCTTCCAATCTTCTTCCACCGTCTCTTTCCCTTGGTCTCGGATTCTGCCGGTCATCTCCGCCAGTCCCATGTAGTCTATTACCTTGGTCTACCATTCTTCCAGTGTGGGTAGTTCTTGTGTCTTCCAATACTTTGCTAACAGTACTCTTGCTGCTGTTGTAGCGTACATAAAAAACGTCCTATCTTTCCTTGACACCAATTGGCCTACCATGCCCAGGAGAAAGGCTTCTGGTTTCTTCACGAACGTGCATTTAAGCACCTTTTTCATTTCATTATAAATCATTTCCCAGAATACCTTAATCCTTGGGCACGTCCACCAAAGGTGGTAGAAAGTACCTTCAGTTTCCTTACATTTCCAGCATTTATTACTGGGCATATGATAAATTTTTGCAAGCTTGACTGGGGTCATGTACCACCTATAAATCATTTTCATGATGTTCTCTCTCAAGGCATTACATGCCGTGAACTTTATGCCGGTGGTCCATAACTGTTCCCAGTCAGCAAACATAATGTTGTGACCAATGTCTTGTGCCCATTTAATCATAGCTGATTTAACCGTCTCGTCTTGTGTATTCCATTTCAACAGCAAGCTATACATTCTTGACAAATTCTTAGTATTGGGTTCCAATAGCTCTGTTTCTAGTTTTGACTTCTCCACCTGGAAGCCAATTTTCCTGTCCTGTTTGAAAACTTCATTTATCTCATCTACCAAGATTTTAAAGAAGAAGAAGAAAGTATTTTCTGCAAGCATAGGGACGATATTGGATTTGTGCAACAAGCATATAGCATGCATTCCCGCCTACCGTTCCAAACAGCAATAACTTGCTTAATTCTCATACGAGTTCATTGCTTTAAGTTCTGTGCAGATTGACTCTTCAATATAGGCTAAATCATTATTCTGTGAACCGCCCTGAGATCCTATGATGAAGGGTGGTATATAAATCAAATCAATCAATCAGTACAATGATCCCTCGTGCGTCATGAAGTGTAGTGGCTATTTCAGATTCTGTTGTAATGCCTAAAAGAGTATAGGTGCTGTCTGTGCCTTTTGACAAGGGAAATCTACTACTTCTCTCTGCCCAAGAGGACCGAAACACTCAGGAACCCTTTGCTCTGTTCCAAAGTAATCCAGGACAGGGACACATCCATAATTTAAAACCTGGCACTAAGTACAAAGCATGCATAAGTGAATGCACCACCCACCAGTAGATCCAGCAGCAAGATGGCTGTGTTAAAAAAAATATCATTTTAATTTCCTTACCTTCCCCATTCTTGTCCATGCAAGAAATTCAACCCTTTGGGTCAATCACTCACTCTCAGCCTTGCAGGGTTATTGTGAAGATAGAATGTGGAGAAGGATAACTATGTATGCCACCTTGAGCTCCTTAGAGAAAAGATGGGATATAGATGCAATAAATAAATGCCTTCTGTAGTTAATTTGTCTGTGGAAATCATAGAATTGCAAAGTTCGAAGGGACTCCAAGGGCCACCTAGTCCAGCACCCACAATGCAGGAATCGCATCCCCAACAGATGACCACCAACATCTGTTTAAAAACCTCCAGCGAAGGGAAGTCCACCAACTTCCTCTCTTTATTTGGTCAGTGGCACTTCCCATTCAGATGTTTGGCCAGTGCAACCTGTATTCTCAATTTATTTTTAAGAGTTCTTGCATTTCCTAGACTGAAGCTAAAGTCCTATACTCGCTTACCTAGCAGTAAGTTTCACTGAACACAATGGGACCTACTTCTGAGTAGGCATGTATAGGAACATATCGAAAGTGGTTTTGCTTTTAAAAAAAAATAAATCATTGAGGTTTTGCAAATAAATGGATTTAAGCTGAGGTTCTTTGGTCTAATTGGTTTGCAAAAAGACAACCTTCTATTTGCCCTCTGTTGAAACGGAAGAGAATGGATACGTGTTGAGATGACCTTTTCAATTTATTTCTTCTCCACCATTTGAAAAACCAGTGATAACCAGCATGGTCAAGTTGATATAAACCTGTACTTGAATCTGGGCACTTGGGTAGGTACATTACGTGGCCTTAAGTTGCCTCCCTTACTTTCTGCAGCTGTAAAATGGGAATAAAATACCAATTTGGCTTAACAAGGTTGCTGACATATCCAACACTTTGAATTATGAGTACCCCTGGGAAGAATTCTAAATCATCATATCTATGTATTTGGGTGAGTGGGATATAGCTAAATGATATGCAAATAAGACAGGCACAGCTATTAGAATCCAAAAGAGTTCCGTCACTGGATCCAGCATAGATTGTAAAACTGAAGTGCAGATAGAAAAATCAAATAGGATTTGAGTGCTGTTGATTTATGGATTAAAAAATGGATCAGTCGAGGCAATTTTATTGGAGACTGCTACATTTTGGGCCGTTTTCTCCGCGATTCTTTTTTTTTTAATTAAAAAAAATCCATTGCAGAATCAAAGCAGCTATTCTGTCTGCAGCGCTGTTGGTGTGGCATCTCTCGTCAAAGTCTGCCTGACAGTCCCCCTCTCCTGAATCATTAGGCGCAGGCCACACATTTCGGCTTGTGATCTCCCTATGAGTACATTTGCGTTCGACTTCAAGAGGATGTGAAATGGATATTTAACCAAAGAAGCAACTGTATTCAAGACGGGTTTTCTACAGGGTTGGTACCGGTGCACAGGTGGCTGGGAACCCGTGCGTTCTAGGGCACCTTGTGAATATGACGCAGGTGTCAGTTGCACAGGGTTATACACTCGTTGGGGATCTGTGATTGACAGAGAATGTTCTGCGCACCCATTTCAACGAGTGCGTTTCCCATACCCTGGAACAGCCTTTTTATTTGCTTATGAAGCCTGAACTGCTCTTATTAAACATAAGGAACCACAAGCAGCTACAGCACCTGAGTAGAACTCTGTTAAAAACTGCTTTTCTTAACTCAGAAACATAAGAAGAGAGCGATTGGGGAGGGGGGAAACCTATCGGAGTTCACGCGGTGTCTTTTTTTAAACTATGTTACCTTCCGGTGATATTTTGTTAATTTTTTAAATTTTCATGTACCGCAATGGTGACTCAATGCAAACACATCCTTTCCGCGTGTTCACTGCTAAACCCGACAACTGTCAAACTTTGAACTTCGAAGATATTTTTCTTTCTCTCGCTTGCGCACAAGTTCCAAATATTAAATTGCGCGCGTCTCGCATCCATAACGACGCCTTTGTCTGCACATGGTCTGCAAAATGAATTTACATTTTTGTTGCGATCCTATATAAAGGAAGGGGCTGCAAAATTTCGTTTCATTTGTAGCCTTGGAGGATTAATACCGAAGTAAGCCACTTGCAATTATTGCCTGTAATTCGACCCATTGGTGGGGAAGCTCTTTAAAGGAGGTCTCTACCTATGTCGGTGCTGGTCGTGTGTGCTTGCACCCATCTCTGTCAAGACCGGCCTTTTTGACGTTACTTTCTTGTCTTCCTTTCTTGCAGTTTTGCTTCAAGAAACGGAGTTGCGCCTGTTTAAAATTAGAGTCTCTGCAGATTGCTAAAGCGATCCCGTGGTTAATGGATGGTGCAGAAGTTTAGCAGAAGACTCTCCCCAGTCTCATCTCTCAGAGGGTTCCCCGGCCCAACTACCGCAAATCCGCCTGCTTTTAAACCCATCAGTGACAAACGCGCATTGTTGAGTCCGATCAGTCGACCTGTTATGGGGGGGGGTGCATTCGGATTCAAACCGATTTCGTTCCATTTAATTGTCTGACGCAAAATCGGGCGGGCTGCAGCGCGGCGTGGATCTGGAAATGCCCAGTTGTTTGCATTTGTATTTCCCGCAAGATAGCGATATAGATTATATCCACTAGCTTTCCCAGGTTTCTCACCCCGGGGGTTGCTTACCCTCCCTCTCCCCCGCCCCGCCCCGCCCTGCACTTTTCTGTGTTTTATATTGATTTAATCTCTTCTGGAGGTTTTCCAGGGGAATCGTGTTCGGACCTGGTTCTCTGGAACTGCCAACGCCTTCGGGAGCAAATGTGCCTTTCTGATTCTCCCTTGACAGATTGTGCGAGAGGATTTCCATCCGCATCCTAATCACACTCCCGCGGAATCAAAGAGAAGCAAAAGGAAGCATCCGAGAAAGAGCAGAGAAACGGGGAAGAGACAAATGCAAGTCTCTTCCCCTCCCCTCTCCTGCTCTGGATTCCCTCGAACTCGAGTGGGCAAACCGGGTGACTGGGGTGAGCTTCAAAAGCCAGGCGCGGGCCCCGCTGGGTTGAAACACCTTCCTCCTGCAGACATCTCAGCCTCGATCGGGTTTGGCCGAGGTTGTCCCTCTGAATTCCTGAGCTTGAGACAAAGAGCGGGGGGCACCCAGGAGAGTTTATGATGCACAAGCCATTTAAAAAAGAAAGGAATTTCAACTGTGAAAGACAGCCGAGGAACATGCCTAGAGGCCACAGGAATGGTGGAGGGGAAGATAGGGAGTCTTTGGGATTTTTTACGATTGACCCCACCAACACACCTTTGTATTAATCGGCTGCATATTTTTAAAATTATTTTTAGTATGCCCAATTATTTTATTTTTAACCCATCTTCTGCCTTTCCTCGTAGGTGAGTTTTTATCAGCATCCACCTCTCTTCTCTTCTTTTTAAATGTGGTTACTAAAAAAAGAAAAACGTACGACTCCTAAAACGCCCCCCTGAAACTAAACCCAGCGTAATATATTCGGTTACCAGCGAGAATCTGAAAGCAGGGGGTCCTGAAAACGCTTGCTTTGGATTAGTTCCGCAGATCTAATATGTGCGGTATGCCAGAAAGAGGGATATCAGGATCAGCGCTTTGGAAATGCGGCTGGATTTTCTTCCCCCAGGAACAGCGCTTAGAGGCGCACGCTTAAGAATCAGTCCCTCTGTATGCCTCTGCCTAGCGAAACGGCGCAGCATCTTTCAACGTTATCCCTGCGTTAGGATAAAACAATTAAAGATGCTCAGCATCTCAAAGGGAAAATGGGAAGCCGCCGAGTTTATGGGTGATAGTTCCTGCTAGCCAATATGCTAATGAAAATTAGATTCTGCCTCGAACGTGATCTGCCCGGAGAAAAAGGCTAATAAATTCCCATTCCGGATGCATTTATGCAGAGATTAGGTGAACTTTGACCTCTGGAGGGTTGTTGCAATTAGACACAACGTGCAGCACCTTCAAATGTTCGGTTTTTGCGCAGTCCCGATGTCCCTTCCCGCTTGCTTTCATTAAAATACGGGCCGGGAGGAGCGTGCAAACACGTTAAAGAACTCGCATTTGTTCACACGAGCAAAGGCGCGCCCGCGCGCACACAGAATTTGAATTGTGCTCGCCTTTCGAAGCGTCTCCGCGGGAATTGTTAAGAGGCTGGCTGCATTATTATAAGGCAAGTTCTGTGCTTTCTCGATTTGGAAGCCCGCTGCCTTGATCTCAGGTAGGGCTTGCTTCAAGGAACATCTGAATCGCCTCAAATGGCCGCCTCTTTCGAGTGCTTCTTTCCTTGAATAATGCCGCCAAAACTGTCCTCAATCCAGTTAAGTCGAAGCAATGGGATCTACGGCTTGGCTGGAGACGGGCGTGGGGGAGGGGGAGGGTTTCCTTTAAATTCTCTGGTTTGTGTAGATACTGCGAAAAAGTTTGATCCAAAAACGCATTTACCGGGAAGAGCATTCTTGCTGAAGTCATCAGGGCTTGCTGCCCAGAAAGCAGATGAAAGGCCCGCGCTTTGCTCTGTATAATTTAAAAGTTGTTGTTGCAAACAATCTCCCTCTCTCACTCGCTTAAAAAAAATGTGCACTGAATTTAACAATGGCTAAAGATCATCAGGGCTAGAACAAAGAAGGACTAGAAGGAGACGAGGAGGAAACAAGATTTTAACCCCACAACTGGGGGAATTTTTTTTTTTTTTTAGTTTTAAGTCAAAGGATCAAGTTTAGCATTAGAATAATAGACAAGAGGCTCCGCTGGGAGATGTGTGTGTGTGTGTGTGTGTGTGTGTGTGTGTGTGTGTGTGTAAATAATTGTTGCCTTTAGCAGAGAGCTGAAATAAACCACTGGGACACATTCTAAAGTGACCCACCGCTGAATTCATTTCTGCTTGAACTTTCGGTGAACCTGAGATTAAACAGGGGTGAGCAGCTAAGCAGTTTGTTGCGAGCTGCCTTTTCAACAACCCTTTTCAGACTGAGTAAATATTGATCGCTTTCAATCTGATTGCCCCAGAGGAAAACACCGAGCATCTCAATGTAGCCTCCAAAAGTAAACTTTAAAGGTGAACATCGAAAATAGATCTCAGGCTTGAAAAAGGACGCTCAATTCCTTGAGGCGTTTGGCTGAGTTGAGGGTAATAAATATATACACAGTCATAAGAGGACCAGGATGCAAATAAGCAGACCAAGGATAGTTGCTGTTGGTATCTCTATCTCTATTTTATTATTTTATTATTATTATTATTATTATTAATAATAATAATAATAATAATAATAATAATAATAATAATAGGTGACCCCCCTCCTCATCCTTTTGCACAATTTGGGGGAAAGGATGAGAAGATTTATCTCAAATTCTTTTGTAAATAAAGAGAACATGAGGCACTAATCGATTCACAGGTGTGATTAATCGATTTGTAGCAGCGATTGACTAATTCAGCCGCGGAGACAGCAGCGTGGGTTTCGGAGAGCCGTGAAACCGTGAAGCTGGGAGCAAGTTACCCCGAAGCATGCGTGCACAAATCTTCATTCACAAGAATGTGCTTGGCTTTGATTTCATCCTAAGGAAGTCCCAGAGCCTTTATATCTCCCCTGAAATTAGGCCACGCTTTGGGGTCTCCTTCCAAATACCGTTCATCGATGAGAGAGTCCGCCGACCACTACCCCATGCTAAATCCGCTTAGGATCGAGATGTCAGCCATGTTATTTGGCTGACAAGTCTATTGATCAAATGTCATATATACGTATATATCTATAGATATATGAGGAGAGCGGCCTCAGCTCCCAGTGAAGGGCGGTGTTTCTGCCTCAGCATAAATGAAGCGGCTCGGGAGGAATGCTTTTTCTTGCTGGTCTTTGTCCAAACCAGAGAAGCTACAATTTCACACACTCTTAGTGGGGAGCAAGTCCATACTCAGCTGGGGGGGGGACAGATTTCAGGGTAAACGTGCCCAGGGTCGAACTGGTTATTATTTAGAAAGCCCTGCTGCGGCAGGCGTCAGTCAAGAAGCCTGCGTCACGAAAAGTGAGTTATTTATTCCTGAATAACCTCCACATGAAACGTTTTAGCAGGAAGGAGGCACTTTCTTCCTGGGGGATTTGGCCCTATGTCGATGTCCCCGAATCGGGGCCCACTAGCGGTCCCCGGCCTGATCTAAAGCGGGTCGCAAAGGCAGCCCTACTAGACGGTAAAATAATACGAATAAGGAATGGGTCTCGAAAGGCATGCTCGGGTGAATAAGGCGAAGATGCAGATCCACACTATAAAGCGCGTTCAAAGCGCATTTCCCCGCTCCCCACAAGAATCCTGGGAGCTGTGTTGGGAACTGTAGCTCTGTGGAGGATAAACTACGGTTCTCTAGATCCTTGGGGACGGGCGCTTAATGTGTATTGAAAAGCAGAAGGTTATCTTAGGACAGCCTCTTCCCTTCACCGCCTGGCACATGCGTCCTCCTTTGAAAACACCCGCCAAACCCTCAACAATATTATTGCCAGCCTTTTGTTATTGTTCTCCCGGTTCCACCGAACGAGTCAGGAAGGGAGGAAAAGCGCAAGGGATGCGGAAGGGTCAGGCGGCCGCCGCGCGCTTGAGGAGGGCCAGCCCTCTCCGAGAGGTGATCCCGATCAGGCCCTCTCGGCATGCAGAGATAGATGCTCTTTGGGTCACGAAAGCCTCTGGCAGAAGGCCATCTGCTGAGTTTGCAGCCTCACCCTAGTCAACAAAATGATTTTATTTTTTTATGGATATAAAAGTATAAAGCGGGCGGGCGGGGGCCAGCAGAGGAAGGGAGGATAAAATGAAACCTGGGTCTCCTGCTTTGAAGTTACAACAAGGCAGTCAAGGGAGCCCTTTGGAGACCAGCCCTGCGCAATAGCAGGGGAGAGGGGCGGGAGGGGGGTCTCTCCTCCTCGCCCTCTTGATATGACCGATGCGCCTGCAAATCCAGGCTGCTCTGCCTTTGACACTTCAGCCGAGAAGCCGCAGACGACTCGCGCGCTCCGGCTCTCTCAAAACCAGCAGCCTCCGCTGTTGTTTTCACAGCCCGGGCTCAAAGCTTGTAAAAGTCTCCTGCAGATCTTGCAGCCAGGAGGGTGTTTTGTTTTGTTTTGTTGTTTTAAATCCCCAAAGAAAGAAACACAGCTCTTCAGACGGGCTGGAGTGGAACGGAATGGAAAGCCTCGATGTTCTTGCTAGAGAGCTTGGAAGAAAAAGCGGGGGCGCGTTAGAGGGTTCTGCAGATCTTTAAAAAAGCAAAAACAAACTTGTTTGCAAGTCTTTTCAGGAAGTAACTTCAATTCACCTGCCAGAACTTGTTTTCCAAATAGAGGGGGGCGGGAATGGTGTGGGGTTTGCAAGAACACGTTGGGTTGAACATACTTGGGTTAGGAAATTGTCTGCAGACCACGCAGGAATCGGAGTTGGATCAACAGGGATCTCTCCCTCAATCTTTCTCCCTCTGTGAACTTTTATCGTGCTTTGTGCCTTCAAGATGTCACTGACAATTTAGAAGGCAGGGAGTGACGCCGGGGGTTCCTTGGACAGCTTTATACCCAGGGATAATGAAATGTGACTCTCTTAACTGGTGGCTTGTGATGTGAGGAAAGACCGGCCGAAGACAGCTTCTGCTTTTGAAGAGGACTCTGTTTACACACAGGTCAATATTCAGTTCGGGGTGAAAAGGTTAGCCCTTGACCCAGGAAGTTCCCGCAAGTATGGTTCAAAAATAGCTCCGCTTCCTTCGCCTTTCTCTTAATTGCAGAAGATAAACATGGATCTTTCTCTTTCTATTGATTAATAGACCTACTTCGTATAATCTCGGGGTACTGTACATAATGTACAGTCACAGGGCGCGAATAATTCGATGTAGGGATATCTGAGGAGGATATCTGAGCAGCCGATCAAAAGCCACTCCAGGGGAACTGGAAAGGGTGCAGAAAGCTTAACCTCAACCCCAGACTCTGCTTTCCAAAAGATACCGAAGCAAAGTAAAAACCTGAGATATGAATATATTTATTACAGAGATTTGTAGGACCCGTAAAATTCTGCTCTGGATTCCTTTCTCTTTTTTTTTTTTTCTTTTTAAACACAGAATCTCAGAACCTTGGATGATTGTACAGAAAAAAAATCAGAAAGTACTCCATCACAAATGACAACTGATAGAACTCAGTGTTATTTTCACTGAGTACATCCAAGCGGTTGTGCATCATGCAAGTTCCATCCACGAATCACATAAAATATACATTCGTTTGGCCATTCATCACATTCAGGAATTGGGCTGAAAAGACTTCAAGTCTAAGGAACGTTTTCTGGGGGTGGGGGGAATCTCCCCTCTCCCTTTTTAATGATAATATTGGGGGTTGGGAATGATCCAGCACAGAGTTCGGGAAGGGGGGGATTTAAAGCGGGGGTAGACACTAATAAGCAAGGTTTATTTTTTTAAAAACCTAGTGCAATTTCCACTTTCTTTTCCGGCTCGTTCAAAGAAATAGTAGCAACCTATGATTTTTGAGGTATCTGATTGAGTTGAACAACTTTTCGTTCGTGACATCCTCACTTTTCGCTATAAAATCGAATCCAGTGTTGAGAATGTAACCACCCTGTTTAAGCTCATCATCTTATCTAAACATTTCTAGAAAATCCGTAAAAAGATAAATCTCTGGGACAAAGTATTTACAACCAACAAAACTCATACACACGAGAAGACAAGAGACATTAAATTAAAGTGGTGAAAGTTCTCGAAGTCGTGTAAACGCTTTCAATAGTGCATCTATTCGTGAATTTGGGTCTGACAGGTCTTTGGTTGGAGGAGAAAACGGTAGCAATGTCTTTGGCAACTCGATTCTGATCTAACAAATTCTCTTGATTGTTCCCACAATACAGTCTTTAGAGAGATGAAAACAGATCAGCTCTGAGGAGCTGAGGCAGGCTTAGTGAGTGATACTGAATAAGCTACTCAGAGTGAGGTTCTAAACTCCTGGGCCACAACCCAGACAACGTGAGCCAGCTCCCATTGAAATCAACTGAGTTTAAAATAGTCACAAAGTCCCATCCCGCTCCTTTTCATGGGATTTAGGGATGATTTAACAACGCAGTCCTGTGGCCTGCCTACTCAGGCGTGTTGGCTTCCAGAGAACTTGCTTGCAGGCCTTATAGGATCTCAGCCTCAAAGTTGCTAAATTTGTGAGAGAGTTCCATTCAAATCAATGAGACTTGTCTCCAGATCAAAGGGTTCAGGGTGAGAGTTTGGGTTGCTCTCTCCGCCAATTGCGTGAGAGTCGGAAAATAAACAAGGGGATAAGTTCGAAACACAATAAATTTACTCTTAGATTGTGCCTTAGAGGGAGAATGAGGAGCAGCGTGTCTTTCAATTCGAGGTAGTCAGAGTGTCTGAGGTAGAGGAGGCTGGCGAAGGGGTACAGGGGGATGGGCTGGACTTTTCCGAGGACTCCTCCGCCTTCTCTTCGCTTCCTGTTGGGGTGGCGGGAGAAATGGGGAGCAAGCCCTCTTTCTCTCGCTTCTTCTGCTTCATCCTGCGGTTCTGGAACCAGATCTTGACCTGAGTCTCGTTCAGCTGCAGCGAGGCGGCGATCTCCACCCTGCGGGCCCGGGTTAAGTATTTGTTGAAGTGGAATTCCTTCTCCAGCTCTGTCAGCTGTTTGGTGGTGAAGTTGGTCCGGACCGTGTTGGGCTGGCCAACATAACCGTACTCGCCAGCTTTCCCTAGAGGGAGAAAGGAAAGAGAGAGAAGAGGGGGAGAGAGAGAGAGAAAGAGAGAAAGAGAGAAAGAGAGAAAGAGAGAGAGAAAGAAAGAAAGAAAGAAAGAAAGAAAGAAAGAAAGAAAAAAAACAGCAACAACAATCCACATCAGAAGCGTTAACTCGAAGCAATGATTTATAGGTGACATGAATCAATAGGCAGGCGCGCGCAGGTAGAGAAT
The DNA here is from genome assembly GCF_964270895.1 of Podarcis filfolensis. Classification (NCBI taxonomy): domain Eukaryota; kingdom Metazoa; phylum Chordata; class Lepidosauria; order Squamata; family Lacertidae; genus Podarcis; species Podarcis filfolensis. The sequence goes on along the minus strand of NC_139614.1, from coordinate 22,738,807 downwards.
GAGCTCTTAAAGTGAAAGGAACTTTGTGGGCCAATCGGAAACCTGCTTATTCCTAAGTAAAGACCTAGCGAATGCACATGGGCTAACTTCTTAGTGTCCGCCTGTCCAGTGAAACAGCAACTGAACTCTCCTAGATCAGGGGAGATCTGACCACCGGCTGTTATGTGATCCACAGCGGGGACACAAACACATCAAACTGAGCATTATAATACGAACCCCAAATCACAACACGACCTTCCCCCCACCTCTGGAGAACCGGTACGCTTCAGGATCCCAGCCATACCTGTTCCCATCGTACCTGGGACCATCAAGTTGATCTGCATCTACCTTAAACGCAGAACTTCCGCGTCCACCTAACAAAAATAATAACAAAAAGAAGAAAACTTCTGGCCCGAACTTTCCAAAGTCCAGAGTGATCCCTCAGGCAGGTGACTCACCTGTTTTGGGAGGGTTCCTCTTCACTTTCATCCAGTCGAAAGTCTGGGCGGGAGGAGAAGTCTCCGACGAAGGGGAACCGCAGCCTTCCTGGTGATTCGAATGAAGTGGAGACAGGGGGTGGCTGTAATTGGTTAGGGTTAGGCTCTGTTGCTCGTCGCCATAAGAGGGGTGGATGTACTGAGCAGAGCCCACGGGGCCCCCAGCATAAACCTGGGGCTGCTGAACCACGGACGACGAGACGTTTCCAGAGTAGAGCGCAGGAGCGCACTGGGGGAAGCCCCCATTAATCTCTGCCTCTTGAGCGAGTGGGTAGTGGCTGTAGCCCCCCGCGCCGAAGTTCTGCACGCCGTAGGTGGGCCCACAGCTCGGGTGGGCGTAGGACATCCCCAGGTTGGGGTGGTGCTGGTAGGTAGCAGTCTGGTGGTGGGGATGGGGGCTGATCTGGACCCCCCTGCCCACGAGGAAGCGGTCGTCCCCGTTGCAGTTGTTGGCACTGACAGCGCAGGACTGGAACGTGGTTGTGGTAATCCCATGGTCGGGGTGGTGGTGGTGGCGGTGGTGGTGGTAAGCCCGGGGTGAGCAAGTGGCGGACTCGCCGTTGAGGATGGGCGGATAATCAAGGAAGGAATTCATCCTCGCCGTGTCCATCTATCACCGGTTGACCGGCTCTTCGGAGTCCTGGGTGACCGTGCCAACTTTCTCACTTCCTCCATGGGGGCCAGAAGAAAAATGATATGAATGTACAGTGAGACGGCGGCCACGTGAGGGCGGCAGCCAATGGCTGCTCCTCCTGCCAAAGTTGCCCTGCTCCTTCCTGGTGATGGATCACCCTGGCTGTGGCATTTAAATTCCGAGCGCTCCTCCATCAAGGTGACGCGCAGCCACCACCACCTCCCTCTCTCCCTCCCTCACTCCCTCTTTCCTTCTCTCTCTCCACACCCCCCATCTCCTCCCCCGTCCCCAGTCAGCGCGTTGGGGTTTGAGAGCCGGGCCGGAGAGGCAGTGCGCGCCCAGGCGCTCAGCCTGAAGCAGCAGCAGCAGCAAGCACAGAGCCGCCGCCGGAGGGGGCTGCTCTTGCATGGATTTACGAAGGGACAGCCTGGGCTTGGCAGGTAAGCGAAGGGACCCGCGCAGGGCGTCCCCAGTTGGGTAGCTGCTCCTGCTGCTGCTGCTGCTTTCTCCAGGGAAAGAGAGAGAGCGCAGCTAGGCTGAACCCTCTCGGCTACAGTTAGATCGCTTGGATCATTATGGTCTGCCTTGGGCAGTCTCCAGCAGTCTGGGGTTGCTGTGTGTGAGAGAGAGGTGGGGGGGAGAGAGAGAGATCAAGGGGGCTGGGGGAGGTTTGGGGGCATGGAGAGAGGTAGGAGGCCGGCGGCTGAACTCTGCCAGTTGCCGATGCGTCCTCAGACAGACCCCGGCGTGCGCGCGCGAACCGGCAAGAGTTAAAATGCGCTTGGTCCAGCCTCTCTCTCGCGGTTATTTGCATGGAAATGAGGCTCTCTGCAACGCCATTGTTGCGGCTGCTGCGGGCAGCGTGGTTGGCTTTAACGCACGGGAATGGCGCCGTTGGCTCCTGGAGACGGGGAGTCAGTGGGGGGCAGTTGGAGCTGGCAGCCTGGGCTGAAACGGAGGCGGTAGTGTGCCTGCCTGGCGACTGGGTGCTGGGTTGCTGTTTTTTTTCGGACGATCCGACGCTGCTGGGCGCGGTTAGAGGAAGGAAGCGCTTACAAAGGTTGCCAGGGAAGCTTTCTCAGGTTCTCTCCGGCAGCTGAGCCGCCAGAGCGCCTGTGCAAACTGTCAGGCCTCTCCTCTCTCTCACCCCCATCCACTTTTGCTCCCCCACCCCGCTTCTCACGTATAACCTTTTCCTCCCTCCCCCCACCCGCAAGGAGTGTCCACGGGTTGAAACCATGAGGTCTAGAAAGATGCGAGTCTTTAAAATAGCAGCCCTCTGGATGGCATGGCCAGCGGTTAGGGGGAGGAGACTGTCTGGAGGAAGGGGCGAGGGGGTCGACAGCGCTCCTCCAGGCGCTTGATCACTAGGCTGCCGCCCTCCTTCCGAGGAGGGAGAGAGGGAGCCGAGGGAAACAAATGGCCGGGCGTTGGGAGAGGCCTCTCTGGATTCCCTCGCGAGGACCGCAAGTGCTTTCTTCTCGGAGATGTAAATCCCTGATTCCGCTCAAGTCCGCGGGGCCAGGAGAGACGCCTGGCTTTCGGTGGGGCTAGACCTGCCCCAGAGGAAAGGCAGGGTCAGCTTAAACCTGGAGGAAAGCCCCTGGGTTGGAGGTGGGGAGGTGGTGGGTCCCACGGGGGCTTCATCTGCACAAAAAGGAGAGGTGAGCAGGGAGGACTCAACAGCACAGAATTCAGCATAAAATAATAGAATGGTAGAGTTGGAAGGGACCCCAAGGGTCATCTAGTCCAACCCCCTGCAATGCAGGAAGGGAAACAGGCCTGACTAAAAGAAGGCAAACTTTGCCTGCCGGAGTCCGGAAATAACTATGTGCACTTCTTATGCTTTCATCTTGCAAATGTCGAAATCAGCCCAATATTTAGCATTAGTGTGTTAATGGCTGTTGTTTCTATGTTATCTACACACACACACACACACACACAATGTATGATTCCGTACCACCCTAGTCCCTCTGAATCAACAATACTATTTTCATTCCTAAAATGCTGCTGATCTGGATTAGGCTGTTCTCCAGCTTCCCCTTTCTTCCTTCTCCCTCTCTCAAAACCGAGGCCCACTCAAAATATTGATAAGCATGCATTGTTTACTAAGACAAACATGCCCCGAATCTGGCTGTGAGACTTTGAAAGTCTCATGCGTACTTCCTGGCTTTCCTTTGGTAGACCTAAACTCGCTCTGAGTGGGACTTTTAAAAACACTTCCGTTTGGCCCTGTAGTCACACCTCGGATTCTCTCATTCTCTTCCTCTCTCTCTCTCTCTCTCTCTCTCTCTCTCTCTCTCTCTCTCTCTGTGTGTGTGTGTGTGTGTTTAAGAGTAATATTTATATATTCTTCAATTTACTGGAAGGAAGGAAGGCTACAGGGTTCCCTTTACGAGTAGCCCCATTGATTGCCATTCTACTCATTGCACGCACAGTCACGTATTGCTCAGGCACGACGGTCTGGGAGTAGATCGCATCGATATGAGTGGCCAACTCGTGGCCCGAGGAGTGGATTCACGAGGAGGCCTTTTGTAAAACAAAAGAATGTTCATGTAGGGATTTAATATTTCCCTAACAGCTTTAGATGTAAAACTATGTTGGTGCATGCCGGCTTTGAAAACAGGGTATAAATCCTGATCTAAAGGAAGCCTTGTTCCCTATGAAAAGTTGGTCATTTCATTTGGGCCCCTATCCTCTCCCTCTCTTTCTCCTTCCTGGCCGCCTTTCTCTGAGCAGAAACCTCCCTCCCGTGCCTGCTGCTCCGTTGCTCCCTTCCACACTTTCTCCCCCATTTCTCCGCCATTGTTCAGAAGAACTCTTTCCCCTTTTGTTATATTGTCTCTGTGGCCCAACGCTTTTGCATTCTGAAGCCAACACAATTCCTCTGTTTTACCAGAATGCAGAAGGAGACACATGGAGGGCGGGGTGGCGGCGGCGGCGGCCGGGGAGATCGGGGGAGGGGGACGCCTTTCCCAGTGTGGCGAAGCAACCACATTTCCCATTCCACGTCTGCCTTCTGGAAAACGCAAGCAGGCCCACAGAAAAGCCCCCTAAGCTCCACGAAGGCCTTTTCCAGAGCAGGCCCTGCCCCCCCCCACGGTCCCCCCCCACGGTCACCCTGCATCCGCCTTTGTTGAATCGGTTCCTCTGGTGGTTCTGAACGTCACCAAACCCATCTCTGGCCTTCGTTACTGCGGCCAGGGCGCATTCTTGGTTTTGCGTTCGAAAAAGAATCTTTCGAATTTCTCTCTTGTTCGTTTTGAAAGAGGATATCTGCAGGGCTCGGCCTAGTTCTGATATGCGGGGGTGGGGAAGAGAATCTGCTGTGGGGGGAGTCGATTTGTATGGAAGGCTTCTTTTGTTCTTTGAACCTGAGGTTCCCCCCCACACACACACACACAACAACAAACCTGAGCGCTGCCTTCTCTGTATAAAAGGAAAACGTTCCGAAATGCACGCTAAGTGGAATTTTCTGTGTCACAAACCAGGCAAACCCTTAGCAAAAAGCGCGGGGGGGGGGAGAGAAAAAAAGAGCGGGGGAGCGCCCGGGATTCCCTGCCGCACCTGAAGCTTAGCCAAGCTGTTGTTTTAACAGAGCAATAAAAATGAATTATGACTAACCGCCTCCTAGCTTAATGGTTTCAGACGGGGATCCCCAGCCCGAGCAAATACGTAAGAGGATTTTTATTTGTGCATGTGTTCCTGCAATTGATCTCTTTGATGACATTCTCATTCACAGAAAGCGTTTGATTTATGACTTTAGGAAGAATTGCATCCAGTCTTTCCAGCTATAACCCACGCAGCTCAGCGCCACCCCACTTAGAGGGGGTTTGCAAAACAGGGAAGCCAACGGCGACCACAACAAACGTGCGCAGAGGAGAGCAACCAGGAAACCCGCGCCTGCAAAGATCTGGGGAAGTTCTTAAGGAGCGGGCTATAAATATCTACGTTGGCATATATCTACATACACACGAAGATGTATGCTAACACCTACTGATAGGCTGTGGGGCAAAAAAGGAGAAGAAACGAGGCATACTGGATTTGCTAACAATCCGAATTGAAATCGGATTAGAGAATACACACAGCTATCCCCGCCTGGTAGCACTTTTAAACGGACCTCATGACTCTACACTTGTTAGTCCAGTTCCAGTAGGACTCGATGCCCTCCAACAGCTTTTGTTCCGTAGACCTAGCGAAAGCCACAGGATTTGAAAGCGATTTTTCATATGCATTGCATACATCCTAACCGCGTGTGCTTGTGTTTTAATTCTCTCCTCTGATTTCCTCTCTTTTAGGTTTCTTTTCTCGGGGCCTTCGGACAGCTGGGAAATCCATCAAATGCCTTCCTTTCTCAGCTCTGGTTCCCCACACCACCATCCCTCCCCCCTTTCCAAGGCACGGGTCGCAAAAGAAATAGTTAAAAATAGCGTTCAATAGTAGAAACCAGTATACACTTCTATCGATTTCTGGCCGTTTATGCAGCAAGGCTTGCTGTAGTGCTTTTTGTTTCCCCTTGCAATAATATGATATATTCTGCCTATAATACAATATCAGTTAAAACGTAGAAGAGAATTTTTATATAATGTTACGATATATTCAACCTATACTATAATAAATCGTTTGCGATAGCACAGAAACATTTTAACTTGTGCTTCTAATGTCTTATGTGCATTCAAGGGAGGGGGGATATATTTTTATGTAAGTTTTGGAGTTATTTTAGGTTTCTTTTTTTCTCTCCCCCCCCCCTATTTGAATATTGAGAACTTTGGAAATCCATCATTTACCGCTGGCTTCCCCCCTAATAAATATATTTCTAACGAAAAAGGACGAAGGTTGTGACCAAATTGTGTTGTTTCTTTTAATTTTATTTCAGGACTAGGGGAGGGGCGGAGATTAACTTCCTTGTATGAAGCAAAGAGAAAGAGAGAGATAAAGAGATAAGAAAAATGCTTGTAGCAAACAAGAATTTATTCTACCAAAAATACTTATGACAACGCATCCTAATGTAATACAAAAATAAAAAGAAAGTGAAGATACAATTTTGATATGATCACTTTCTTACAGGCCTTATATATTGCTTTTCATAGAAGGACCTAGAATGGGACTAGGTTTAAAACCGGACACAACTAAAAATGTCATAGGCAAACGGCAAAATAAGCTCTCCAACACACCGAGAAGGAAAAATAAAAATAATCAGGAAAATACTGACCAGGAAAAGGGAAAGAAATTAAATCAAGTCATCCCCCTCCCCCTCCCGCTCCCCCAAAAAAGGAAAAGGAGAGGGGGAAAATAACCCTTTTCGAAAAAGTTGGTCTCAGTAATTCAGATGCTGCAAGTCAATTGTGGTGAGTGTATCTGTAAAAAAGTCAAAGCTGTCAGCTGAAATATCTACAGGGCTGTCGAGGGACCCTGGCAGACTGGGGGAGACGGCGTCGGAGAGCTGTAGGCAGGAATCTGCGGAGAAAACGCTGAAGTCCTGTAAAGAAGGCACCTCCAGGGCCTCAGGACTGTCATTGTTCAGGCCAGCTGCACAGTTCTGGGCCATTGTTGACAGGCAGTTGGGAACAGTGGGTGACTGATGCTGAAAATGTTTCAGATTTTTCTCATTGCTCGTTAAAGGCGAAACTGGGAAACTTTGGGACTCTCCATTGTGGACAGTGACAGCCTGCTGTTGCGCTAGTGCATTCTGCTGAAAAGTGTAGCCTTCCCTTTCCGAAAGCGCGCCTGAGACATTGTTGAGGGCTTGCTCGAAGAGGGATTTCTCCTCCTCCTCCTCCTCTTCCTCCTCCTCCTCGTCGTCTTCTGCTTTCTCGGGATCCTCCAAGCCTTTGAATTTCCCTTCGCTGTTCTGGTTCTCCTTGCACTGGGTCTGCCTCTTGTGCTTCATCCTCCTGTTCTGAAACCACACCTTGACTTGCCTCTCGGTCAGGTCCAGGAGAGCGGCGATCTCCACCCGCCTCGGTCTGCAGAGGTACTTGTTGAAATGGAATTCCTTCTCCAGCTCCAAGAGCTGCGTGTTGGTATAAGCAGTCCTCAGCCTCCTGGAGCCCCCGGTCCCATTTTCGGAAATCTCCAGAGATTCTGCTTAAAAGGAGACAACAACAACAAGCACCATTAGAATGAGAGATATGAAAGAGGGCGGAAGAGAGAGAGAGAGGAGGGATAATGTCTTATTTTAGGATTTTGAACATCCAAGCCTGGTGGGGGGAAATGAGCTAGTTGAAGCTGGGGGGGGGTTCTTTCTTTCTCTCTTAAAGCATTAAAATTTCAACTGCAACAAAATGGCCGCCCATGAATGCAGTAAATCCATTGTGTTTGCACTCCTGTGAGCCCGGTCTCTTGGACCCACTTATCCTTCTCCCCCCACCCTCCTCGCTTAGCTCCAGGAACTTGATTTGCCTCCATCTCCCCAACCTGCCCATACCCGAGCAAACTTTGATATTAGCCATACAACAATTTATAATTAATGCATCAGCTGCTTAGCTGAGCAAGAGCAATCTATCACTCTTCATTACTGTCAAATATCCCAACTCTAGGACAGCGAGACAAGAGGAGGGTCACCTCCAACTCAAATAAATCATCCCACGCTAAACAAGTTAGGGGAGGAAAAAAAGAAGAAACTTTGTTTGGGGTGGGGGGATTTGGGGGTGTCGGCGGGGTTGGTTTCTGAGGAATCTGCCTGTGGATCCCCCACCAGACCTCCAACGAACCCGGATTGGAGTGCCGTAAGTTAGGGAGGCACCCATCCAAGCGAGAGGGAGTGGGAGAGGAGAAAAGGAGATTATATGGAGATAGAGAGAGAGATCTCTGAGTCCCAGGAAGGCTGAAGGTGCAGCAAAGTCTTTGAACTGACCTTTGTGGCTCAGGCAGGCTGGTCCAGTGGCGGAGGCCGAAGGAGGCGGCAGGACAGTTTTCTTGGAGGCTTTTTTCTCCTTCATCCAGGGGTATTCCGGAGGCTGGAGGGCGCCGGCTGGCACTGGACTGCCGCTGCTGGCATTGGGGCTGTGCTTGGGGCGGCTGCTGCTGCTGTGGCGAGGGTGGCTGCCTGGGTTCAGGCTGGGGATGGTCTGCTCAAAAGGAGGAGGAATCAGTGTCGAGTGTGAAAGCGTCGAGTTCTTGATTGATGAACTTTGAAATGTATCACCGACAGGGGGAAAAGATGTCAGGCACTCAGCGAGCGATGGCTGACTATTGATAAAACCAATCTCTCGCTCAAATTCGAAATTCATGGCCTTCAACTCGCAGCCCCCTTGGAGAAAAAGTTCCCTCTTATTTAGCGCTTCTGGGAGGGGGAGGGGGGAGCAAGGCCCAGGAAAAGGGGGGGAGGGGGAAAAAACCGAGAGAGAGGGAGAGAGAGAAAGGAAGAGGGAGAGAGAGAGAAAAAGAAAAAAATATCATAGAAGATCGCTGGTGGGGTGTTTTTTTTCTAATTCACTGATTACAGCCGTATGGGGACCGTGCTACTATTAAACTATTGAATTCATGGAGACAAGGTTGAAATTGGACCGAATTGGCTGTCACATGATTGCCTCTGCCCAATGACAATTTGGGCTTTAATCAAAAGAAGCCACTGTCTGTTTGATTGATCCAAAAAAGTCGGGAAGGAACGCCTCATTGGGGGCCAGCAAGGCATTATTTATACTTTTTAAAAGGGGGGAAAGGGTATCTCCGCCGCGCGCTCTCTTGCTCGCTCTCCCCCTTTTGCCTCCTAATCTGAAATGATATCTGAGGGGGAGAGAGAGAGAGAGAGAGGGAGGGTGTGTGTGTGTGTGTGTGTGTGTTTGCCTGGGTGGGTTGTCTGAGCTGCTGCTGTTGCTGCTGCCTCTGATGCTTAGCTTGGCCGGGGAGGCTCCTTTGCCCCGCTTGCCTCCCCTCCGCACACTCCCCCTTCTCATTGTTTGGGACTGTCAAGCAAGCGCCTTGCACCTCACAAATCACGGGCGCACCTCCATCGGACGCCCTGAGCCATTAACGAAGTCATCCATTAATCTCCAAAGTTGTGACACAGCGGGCCCCCAACATCTCCACCGCGGCACAAAAAGTTCCACCCGGCCAGGGGATGCCAAGGAAGGGAGTCTTTGCTTATATTTGATTTGGGTTTGTTTTTCCCCCTCCCCCCTCCCCCCGCCCCCCCCATCTCCAACAAAACCCGGACCCAACTCCGTGCTGAGGACTAACCACTTCCTTAAGAAAAAATTAAAGGACGGCAAGGTTGGGGTTTCCTCCCCCTCGATCACGACCTGGCATCCTTTCCCCCCGCAATTCTCTCCCCGTTTCAGCTGAGGGTACAGTAAGGAGAACAATTGGCCGCCGGTCCCTGCCTCCATCCATTGTGTCGAAGGAATTTCTCCAGCAGCTTTGCTCCTAGGGGAAGAGTAAGAGCACGCAGGCTGGTGGGTCGCTACTTTCTCCCCGCAGTTGTCTTGACAGAAGCGGACGGTTCAGAGGAGATACAGATTTCCATTAGACCCTGGGACTGTAAACACAGGTTCCGATCAAAAGAGGAAAGAAAAGCGGGGAGGTGTCACAAAACAACATCCAGAGCATTCACACAAACGACACTGGAATCAGCTGACGCATTTTCTTTCCGTAGCCCCAATAAAATGGGGTCCGGCGAGTATTTCCCCCCCCCCTCTCGATTCCAGTGAAATATGTCAAAAGTCAATGTCAGGGATTAAAAAAAACGAAACAAAACCACAATAAGGCTGCAGATTAAACCAAAGAGCTCTAAGGACTGTGGAACTGACTATCCGTTTCTGCCCTTACCATCTCGTTTTGGAGCGCACGGTTTATTCGATTTGCTCATTCATTCCGCGATGCCGATGGTTTGGACAGGATAGCTCTTCAATCGCCTCAATTACTATTATTATTATCATTTAAAAAAAAAAAAGGTAAATGAGGGGAGGGGTGGACAACGCTGGAGGAGAGAAGAAGACCCAGAAGGACACGGTGGGAAGGAGGCGAAGGTTTCCTCTTCTTCAAAGCAAACCAGGAAAAAGGCCGCGCATCCTCCGGTTTTTTTGGAAGAGGGCTTTCTGCAAGGCGAGAGGGGTGGGATGGAAGAGCTCTCTTTCTATATTTATACATTCCAGTGAAGCCCGAAAGTGCTCCATCCGCTACCTGGAGTCCTTGTTAGATTTCAGAGCAGAATCCTGAGCAGAGCTTGGAAGCGCTTAAAACAATAAACTGACCATTACATCTTCAGGTGGAGTGAAGCTAAGCAAAAAAATAAAGAGAGAGAGAATGTTTTTAAAGGTGATTTTTTTTTAAGCAAAAAAAGCAACGAAACCCCTTTTTTATTTCAAGCAAATAAACTCCCACAATATGGATCAGGGGCTGAGGAAGGGTGGGGGAGGGGCCGAGATATTGCAATAATTTGTTCACATTTTTTTTAAAAAAATGTAGATTGGGGTTGCTATTTAATGCATCTTTGACAGGAAAGGAAGGAAGGAGGGAGGGGAGGGAGGGAGGATGGAAAAGGGTGCCTTACAAATATACATGCTGTTGGAAGATGTAGGCTGGATTTCTTTCCTCTCTCTCTCTCTCTTTTTAATTTTCTTGCTTTTACTCCAAACAAAGATCCGCTGAAGCCTGCGCGCGATCAATCTTCCCGGGCCAAACGCTTTGACAGCTTCTGGCCTTTAAGAACACATTTGAAGCTTCTTGCTCTTTCCCAGATCAAATGTGGCTGAGAAAAGAAGAGGGAAAAGAGAGAGAGAGCAAGAAACGCGAGTAAACAAGGAAAAAGAGGACGGCGAGGCTGTTTCTGCTCCACAAATGGATTTTATTTTCCTGTATTAAGGGTGGGGGATCTTGCTCTTTTTCGCATTACCCTGAAAGACAGCTCCGATCCTGGGGTTTTGTTTTTGTTTGTTTTTGTTTTTTTAAATCTTTACTCCCCACCCCTATAGAATATAGGTGCTAGAAGTGAAATGGGTGGGAGGGTTTGTTCGAGGACCCGCTAGGAGGAAAGGCGAACGTGGGAGAAGGCTGGGGCAGTTGGGTCCAGGAAGGCTTTGTGAGTCAAATCGGCGTGGGAGGGTTAGGGCCAGCATTTTGGGGTGGGCAGCCTAATAGAAAAAACACCTGGAACAAAGAGGCTGGCCAACAAAAAAAAACCCCATGCCCTCCACTCAAAACCCTCTGCAAAACCAAAACAACAACAAAAGCAAAATTGTTGTTTCTCTAAATGAAATCCGAACAGTATGTGATACAGTCGAGGGAGTGCTGGGAGAAAATTTAGGTGACCCCTTTCCTGTTAAAAAAAAATTCACGAGGAGAAAATATATGCTTTTTGACTTCCCCTTCCCAGAAAATTGTCTTAAAAGGTTGGTTTTCAATACCCAAACAGTCAGCTATTCGCCACTGATATAAGGCATCATCTCTCAAATTAATTTTGAACAGGAGAATATCCACCACGATCCATTTTCGCTTCATCTTTCTCTAAATGCTGCATTCCGGAGCTCCAATTTGGGAGTTTTTTTCCCCATTATAAGACTCTTTAAAAACAGATTAATGAGTTTTAAAAGGCTGGGTGCAGCCTTTCTGCAGTCTGGAGCGCGTCGCTGTAAGTATATATGGGACTTGCCTAACTCAAGCTATAATAAGGTTTGTATGGATGGCAAAATAATTACCTTTCTTTGCATTGTAGTTAGCTACGCCTTGTGTTTATTTTTTTTATATTGGGGGTAGCAATGTTATTGGGACAAGAAATCAGGAAGCTTCTTAAGACTGTGAAAAAGAGAAGAGATGAATAATATTTCTACCAAGGTGACCAACATGGCGACAATCTCCTTCAGATTGACATAACAGATGCTGAATGTGGAATCGTTCCCCTCTAAATGCACTATTGTGTATACCGGTGTTTTTAGAATCCGAAACCCAATTGCTACAACAAATAAGCCCCGCAGCTTTAAATTATCTGTTTACTGTTTGGATTTATTATAACTCGTTTATTAGCGCAGATCCATGCATGAGGGTCTTCGAGACCAATTTGCTATGGATATATCAAAAGGTATTTCGGAAAGAAAGGATTTCATTTATTTTATTTCCCCTCCCCCCTCCCACAATAGAAGATTTACATGCGATTGCCTCACCTCGCCCACCCAATCTAGAAAAGACGTGGGTGGGGGTGCAGGATGGGAAAGGACGCTCGATTAACAAGTCGTGCAAAGATTATTAAAGCCCTTCAATTTCTAAGACCGCAGTTGAGCAGCTCAGTTCGTGGAGAAGACCATAAGGAACAAACTCTCTCTTTCAACCCCGGGGATGGGCCAGATCGCTTGGCAAACAGGCCTGATTTATTATTGCTGTATCTGTCCCTTCATTATTAGGGTGATGAATTGTATTTTGCCTGTAAACAAATGTGCTTTTGAATTCGTGCCATATCAAATATGAGTCTAACTACACGAGTCTTCGTTTTTTTTAGCCTTAAGTTTATTTAATTTCGCCTCTTTTTCTTTTCTCCAAATCCCCACCCCTTCCTTTTCATTTTTTTAAAAAAATATTTCCCCCATCACTCAGCATAAACAGTCGCTGAATTGTCCGTTTTGGTTCCCGAGAGGAGCTTATAAGTGTGGGAGTAGCGAGCTGCCGATCGGCTCAAAGGTCCCCAGTGCGGAGGCGAGGAGAGCCTTTTCTCCCATTAGGAACGGCTGGCTTCCTCCAGCAGAGAGTGGACCCAACATGGCGAGAGGGAGAACAGCCTGCAAGCGGGACCCAGCTCATCCTGCGGCCTCAGGAGAAGATTCCCTTCTGCAGAGGCGGCGCAGCCACCTGAGCTTGATTTACAGCATATCGCTCCAGACATGAGGGACACAGTTTCTCTTCCCCACCTCCACCCCTTCCTCCGCTTCCCTTTGACCACAATGAATGCAACAAAAAACGAACAAGCTGCCACAGCTACCTATGGGCTGCGTTTATGAAAAACGTCTGGAGAACTGCAGTCCTCGAGCTATGGTCGGAAAGGGCGGATCTTTTTCCATCTTGGATATTTTCAATGCTCCAATTCTCCCCACTGTTGTTGTTTTTTGAGGAGTGGGGAGACAAAAATGTGTAAGCCTTCTAAGCTTTGAAAGCTCAGAGAAACAGAGGAGACCTGAAGGTTGGATATTGGAGATTTATGTATTTAAAAGCTCCAAGGGCGTCAGTCCTTGTTCTCTTTCTCTCTCGCTTTTTTCCCCCTTTCTAAAATCAAATGATCATATCTTAAGTCTGTATTATTCAGAATAAAAACTTTATTTTTTTTCCAGAATGTGAGCAGCAAGGAATGTATAACTTTCAAAACAAAATCTAGCTTTGTGTTGTTCTCGTTCAGGTTTACACATTTCCCTTTAGTTCGATGTTAACAGGCACCCGCTTCTGTTCCTGTGGCGGCCTGCTGTTTATTTTCCAGATTTTATTGCATTTTTTTTCCTTCTTCTTTTTAAATAAAGGAGTTTAAGTTCCCCCCTTCCAAATGATATTTCCTATGTATGTCATTTAACATACAGCCAGGTAAATATCTCCTGAATATTCAGGGTACAGAAGTTTATTTTTTTTAATATATTTATATATATAAATATGAACAGATGGGGATAAATAAAAAAATTTAAACACTTAGATTATTCAAAGTTTGCAAAAAAATATAAATAAATCTGAAAGTTCACCAGCATACACACGTTGAAAGACGTACACGTATTAATAAGTTCGCTCAGGGAGCCCCTGTTCAAGCGCCTTTTTATTTCTTTCTCGCTATTTAAAAGAAGTGCAATTAAAATAAAAATGCTTCCCCGGTTGGGATTGATTCTGTACGAACAAATTCACATTTAAGAACCATCTGTATAGAAAATTTGTTCATATACCCTGTTTTGATAAAAGTGTTGAAGTTAAGAGTAGAAAGCCTATGTATACTCTCAAAGGGAGAACACAAGGCAAAGAGTTCAAGGAGATAAATGTCCACTATTGAAACTAGGGAGCAATTCACGCAACAGATATTGCTACGTCACATAAACTAGAAAATGCTTTTTTTTTTTTTACCAAAAGAAAAGAAAACAGAAGCAAAACAGAAAGGGCAGGGGGAGGAATTTAAAGTATTTTTCTTTTCTTTTCCTTCTTTTTCCCTTTTTCTTTTTTTTAAAAAAGGCTGGGGGACTTTTATGATCCACTAAGTAACTGGTGGTATATTACAGATGGGTCAGTTTGGGCGCTTCCTGAATTCTTCCCTGAGAAGGATGGTGAGAAGTAAGGTCTGTATATGTTGGGTGTGGGTCACACGGTCCATGGTGATGATTGTTGCCCATTGGCCCACTGTAGTCCATGTTGGCAGAGGAAGGATGAGGGAGGTGAGTCAGACCAAAGATGGAAGGCCCAGAATTTGCCATGGTGTCCACATAATTGCCCCCAACATAGACGGGGCTTCCCTGTATATGTGGATTGCCATAGCCATTCCCTTGAAGAGGATGAGGGTCATATTCAGGAGTCACTGCTGCAGTTCCGGTATATCTCTTTTGTGGAGGCGGGCAGTTATTGAGAGGAGCCGGATATGATGTAGGGATGCCATAGGTGTTCTGATGAGGCTTGCTGAAGGATGGCGGTGACTGGGGTTCATATGGAACACTGTTTACTAGGGAATGCATAGAGTTCAGGTATCCTCCAGCAGCCGGAGGGACAGGACTTCTGCTGGGGGACTGTCCTCCTGAAGAGGTCATCATGCCTTTGCCCTTCTGATCCTTTTTGTATTTCATCCTGCGGTTTTGGAACCATATTTTGATCTGTCTTTCTGTGAGGTTGAGCAAGTTAGCCATCTCTACCCTTCTTGGCCTGCAAAGGTATCTATTGAAGTGAAACTCCTTTTCCAGTTCTACCAGCTGGGCACTTGTGTAAGCCGTGCGGGCTCTTTTAGAGGAAGCTTGCCCTGGGGGGCTTTTATCACCAGCACAACTCTCACCTATGCAAATCACACAAAGAACAAAGTGAGTATGGGGGCACCTGAACACACAACAACCAGTAATCATCAATCAGCCTTGCCTGAGCTAGTACATTGCAGGGCCTAGTGCAGGGGTCAGCAACCTTTTTCAGCCGTGGGCCTGTCCACCGTCTCTCAGACCATGTGGTGGGCCAGACTACGTTTTGAAAAAAAATATGAACGAATTCCTATGCCCCACAAATAACCCAGAGATGCATTTTAAATAAAAGGACACCTTCTACTCATGTAAAAACACCCTGATTCCCCAACCGTCCGCAGGCCAGATTGAGAAGGTTGCCTACCCCTGGCCTAGTGGTAGCATTGTCTCTTCCACACATGAGGTTGTCTGCTGTGACCAAAGATATGCTCAAGTGACAGTCATTTACTGCACCAATATATGCAAATTGCCTGTATCTCTGTAGGATCAGAGACGCGGTCTTTGAAAACCACTAGAAATGCATCTGACCAGAAACCATGCTTTCATGGGAAAGATAAACACCATGGCAAATAAAGGTATGGATTTTGGGGTTACATGTTGTCAGCTCCCAAACCGCTAAAACAAAAGTTGTTTGCTATATGAATTGGATTACTCCCAAGTAATTGAATGAAAGGGCAATTGAAGTGGTAGGTTGAATTATTTCTTTCATATGGAACTTTAGAGAAGAGAAAACTTGACTCTTTTAGAATCAACCGCAAAAGTCCCATTGACTTTGGTGGGGTCAGGATAATGCGGCTGACATTCAGAGAGGTCCAGAGAACTTCAAAAGGTATATTCCATTAAGTATAACAAGATAGGTATCTATGTCAATACGCCGAGAATCAGAATACAAAAAGCCAAAGACAAACATCCATACTCCATCCACTTCCTTCCCCAAATATAAAACCAGCCTGGCTGCCAGCTCCACACACCAGTGAAGAATTACTTGGCTTAAAGCCAGCTTGGACACACTCAAGTGAATGGAATGGATAGGAACACAGGGCCAGCTCTGTGACTGGGAGGGACAAAGGGGCCTGCTGTAGGCAGTGATTTTAGGGTACCATTAAAGGGCAGCAAAATGGTTAATTGTTCAATTCATTGTGCTGGGTTTTTTTACCACCATGGTGGGTTGGGAGTGGGGACACTTGGACATTTTCCAAAATGTATTCAGCCTTCGTTGAGTGCACAATCCAAATAAGTGAAATATTTCTGAAGTCACATCAAACTCCATGAGATTTTGGCTTTAATCCTATACCTTCTTACTTGGGAAAAGTCCCCATTGAACTCAGTGGGATTCCTCCTAGGTAGATAGGTATAGGAATACACTGTTAAGCAGAGTTCCTAAGCCCCACAGAATTCCAGGAATTTGCTTCCAAGTTTAGTATCAAGCCTACATTACATTCAGTTCTGTGGGACTGTCCTTCCAACAGTTGCACCTAGTGAGGTATGTCTGCAGTCCTCTGCATATTTACTAATAAGCAAGGCCTATTAAACTGAGCAGGGTTGACTTCCAGGTTGACATGTTTAGAATTAGGCTGCCACCCTTAGTACTTTGACTGCCCGGGGTTTATGGATCAGAGCCAGGGTCCTAGATGATATAATATGCATGTAGATAAATATACAGTTTAAACCACAGTACATATCAAATAATCAGGCTTGTCAGTGTTGATACACCACTGTAACAGTATTAGAAATGCATCAAATAAAACATTTGCAAAAATTTTAGAATCTATTTTCACAGCACAAGATAAATTGAGGAAGTAAGTGGTAAACAGGAGCCAAATGCCTGGGGAGACTGACGCTAATACTTTTCTCATCGATTTGGGTTTACTTATGTAATAGCACTGTTGATAAACACTATAATCCACCCATAATGTATTTATGGACCTGCCTGCAAAGTGCTAAAGAAACCTAAGCTTTGTTTACGGTGCTTGTAAGGTTGCCAGTCTGTGCGCTAAAATCAAAAGAGGTTATGAATATCAAACAAAGCATTGATCTTGACTGCAGATAATGATGAGCTATTTTATTCTCATTACACTTCAGCAGGGATAGGTCACTGTCTTCTGACTGTAGCACTGTGCCAAAAAAGAAAAGAAAGAGAGAGAGAGAGAGAGAGAGAGAGAGAGAGAGAGAGAGAGGGGCACACAGGTCTTGCCACTGGTTGAAGATAGGCCTTGGACCTTTGTATCTGGACATGATTTAATAGAAGCAGAAAGAAGGAGGGGGCGGGTTGTCTATGGAATGCTGAGGACTCAGAGGTGCCTGTTACAGTCATCTCAAAGTCTGCAAAGAGAAGAGCTTGGAAGCTAAGCAACTTCACATTCTTTTGCAAGAGTTTAACAGAGGTCATGCAAAGCAACCAAACTTCAGGCATCCTCCTCTTTCTGGAGATCAGCCTCTTTAGATGTGTGTGTGTGTGTGTGTGTGTGCGCGCACACACACACACACACACACACCTACCTAAATATGTGCACATGTAGCTGTATGTATGTATGCATTTGCTTATCTATCTTTTGCTGTGTGTATGTGTGATATAGATATAGATATAGATATAGATATAGATATAGATATAGATATAGATATAGATATAGATATAGATATAGATATAGATATAGATATAGATATAGATATAGATATAGATATAGATATAGATATAGAATCTCTGTGTGTAGCTATAGATAAGGCAATTTTTCTGATCTCAAGCCATTTGTGTGTGTTTCCAATTTCCAAGTGAAATATCTGGGGAGTGGGGAATCTAAACCATTCCTGCCAGACTAATGAAACACCTAGAAGTCAAGGATCTGAATAACTTCTGCTTAAGGGCTTGGTGGATGCGGCTGCCTGTAAGTACATCCGCTCGGTTAATCTCTACTAGCCCTCCTCCTTTTGCCATACCTGAACTGGAGCCGCTGTTTTTCTGCTTGGTGTTTTGTCGAGACTCTTTCATCCAGGGGAATATTTGCTTGGACATGGTGGGCGAGTTCAAGATGGAGCTCTTGGTGGCGCTAGGCGGGGCGGCATTAGTGGTGGCATTCTGAGGTGGTGACACAGAGGGGGGTGGAGGTGGTGGTGCTTGCTGGGGGGCTGGAGGCTGCTGCTGAGGCTGCTCTGAAAGGACCGGGGGCTGGAGAGACTGGCTGGTGATGGTCCTCATACAACTCTCATTGATTTCATTGGCCTTGTGGTGGGACACGGTGGTGCTGCCGCCGCCGCCGCCGCCTCCGGGGGACTGTAAAGAGCAGGCCGGTCGATGGTACTCCGTTTCCACCAGCGAGGAAGAAGGAGGCGGAGGAGGATATTGCTGTTGACTAGCATTGTAAGCGAAACCATTTGCTCCTTGGTAAGGATAGCCGCCATAGATCGCAGAGCTGTCGTAGTAGGTCGCTTTTTGCATTTCGTTGTTTCCCAATATTTATTTCACAAACTGACAGGGTCTTGACACCCTTAAAGAATAACATTGGCACCCCTCTGTCACGTGACGTTTTTCCTCCAATGGCCCGTCCTGGTAGACCTAGGGTGTAGGGAAAGCACAGGAGAGTGAAGAAATAGTACAAATCCATCTTACTTTCAATAGCTAAGTGACATGAAAGCCATAAGAGAAAAAGTGGTCAGCAATATTTAGCAGCATGACTTGGCCTGGAGGGCGAAGAGAATTTCGATAGTGGCTGGGATTTACTAGGCAGCCGGTACTGTGTGCTTTACTGCTCCGGGAGAGTGTAGTTTTCTAGGGTTTTCATATCTATATTTGTGTGTGTGTATACACACAGTCACACACACACAGAGACAGAGAGAGAGAGAGAGAGATAAAAATCTACACACACGCACCCCACCCTTACTCTAAGAACCAATTTATCAATTCTCAGGAAAGGGACTTCGTAGGTTATTTAAAGGGAGAGTCTCTAGATAAGAACGACCAGAGTAAACTTGTGGTCACCGTGGGAAAGTGATATTTTCTCCCCGCCCCACCCCCAAAATAATGAGCAAATCCGTAGCTCTTTCCTCTTTAGACTATTTTTTTTGCTCCCCCTCCTTTTTTATTATTAAGCAAACATCATTTTGAATTGCATTTTTTTAAAAAAGCAAAAAAGAAAAGGGAAAGCTAGAAGACCCATAAATAACTGTATCGCATTCCCCGTGAAGGGCTACTCAACGTTCTGGCACTCGAGGGATTCGAACACATGAACTGTTTGCTAGGAAACGTTTGACAAATGCAACCCATAATGGCCCTCGTGTGATGAAACAGCACAACGACGAGGGAAACCCTTCTCCTTCGCAGTTTAATAACCAGCCAACTTCCTGCGCATAAATTAGCTTTAACTGCTGCGCCTTTAGACAGAGACACAAATCTGGCCTCCAGGATCAAACAGCCTCAACATGTAACCAAACATAATAATCCGAGGCGGCCTTTCAGCTAGACCTGCTTTTGTGGGACGTTTCCTTCGCACCCTCGGGCCTGTACTGTATATTATTTCTGTCCGTTGCGTTCTGCGGGAACAGCTAATAACTATTTCGGGGGTATATTAGGCACATATGAACTTTTAAAATATTATCATTCAGTATCTTCACTTCCCCCTCCCCCAAACCCCTTCATGTAATATACCCAAATTCTACCTGCTCAAACATGATGGATTGGGGGAAAGACACACACCAGGAACCTGAAAAACCAGCGTTCATCTCCATGACCACGGATTGAACTTTCCTACCAACTTAACGATAATAGGCTCTGTCTTTGGAACTGCTATGTAATTTGATGTATGAGGGTCATTTGGCTGGGAAAAGGAGAATGGACACACAAAACCGCAGAAGGCTCCTACAACCCAGGCGAATGTTTTTCTGTTCACTCCACAGTGTTTACCTGCATGAGTACAATCGAGGTTAGAGATGGGCTTCCATTCCCAGGAATTTTATCTGCCATCTAAGAACTTTTTTTTTTTTAACAGGCCGGCCAAACCCCGATATCAAAACCCATCTATCCGCACCTTCATAGTTTCCCTCTCCCCAACTCCTTACAAAACACCCTCGGTTCCCTCTTCTACGCCAAGATGGTCTTGTGCCAAGGCTTATATTCTTGAAGAAAACATTACACAGCACCCTAGGCACCCACTCAAATTCATTACATGTGTTAGCATTTCAGTCCACACTCGTTTCCTTAGAAAACAAGGCACATTGTAGAGACAAACTAATTTAATAAACCCCTTACAGATGGCAGCTGCCTTTTGATTCTTATTATTATTTAAACAGTAATCAAGTCCTTTCTTAACCCGGCGGTTAAGAGCTAAAAATGTAGGCAATTAACTTCCTTTGGCTGCAGTTTAGAAACTGTAGCCCCTGAACACAATCCAGCCATAAACTGATTTCCTCCAGTTTGAGAGTGAATCGACTTAAACCTAAAATACCTAACAAACAAAAACAAAAAACCTTGATTGTAGATCCTACAGTTGCTATTTGTCTTCTCATCATTCTGCTAATTTCCGGGCTTCCTTTGCAGAGGCCTGTTATCTTCTGTGAACCACAAATTAGGTGGTGGGGTCTGTTAGGATCGTGGTTCCCGTTTGATCAAATTCATAATATTTCCACGCTGTCCCAGGCATTTAAGTTTTGTTCTTGTAAGCTTTGGCAGAGAGGCGAGAACCAGCTCAGGAGGAGGAGTGTGAAGTGAGAGGAATAAGGCAATTCTCATCCTTAATATCAGCAGCCCACTCCGAGCAAAGGTAAACCTAAGTATTCTCAAACAATGAAAGGAGGGGGGCTAATAAACAACTCCGGTTGAAATCATGGGCAAAACTTCCACGAAAGGACGTGGCTCCGGATCACATCTTATACTGTGTTATCAATTCAAAGTAAAATGCACCCTTCATATCATTTGCCTATTGCTGATGATGATGCCCAGATGATAGACAAAAGGAAACTGGCGGGGAGGAACAGGTTACAAGCAAAATTAGGCCGCGCAGAAGTTTGTCACGCAACCCAGTGACTTGGCCAGCAGACTTCATAAAAACTTGTTTGCTTATCATGGGATCATACGCAGCCCAGTCTTACATAAGCTTACTCCAAAGTAAGTTCCTTGGAGTTGCATGGAGTTTACTCTCGCTGCCTTATAGGGCGATCCAATGTCTATTTAACCGGGAAGTAAGTCCCACTCTATTCGGTTGGACACCCTTAACAGGAAGAAATGTGCGCAGGATTGTACTATCTCAGGATCCAAAAGTGTCCCAAGAGGTGAGCAAGAAGACTAGACCGGCTCTTGCAAATAAAATACCCTCATCAATTAGGACTTTCCTAGCTCCTTAGAAACACTAGGAAGCTTTGGTGGAAACTTTTGCTTGGTTAGGGAAGTCTCCCTATTGCTTCTCCCACCCCACACTCAGTTTTTTTTAAACAACAACAACAACAAAACCCTCCTCCCTTCCACGCCTCGATCCGCAGCTCAGAAAAAGGCGGGTTGCCTGGACATGAGCCGATACAGTCCTGGTTGGAAAACAGGGAGACTGAACGGGCCTAAAAGTTTCAATGCTCCTCAACTGGCTCGTGGAGCGAGCTGCGGCGACCAATCTCGAGCTGTTTCTTTCTCGCGCTCCCGTCTTTTCCCTTCACCCTACTCAATCCAGGCGGGCACCCCCTCTCACCCACCTTCCCTTCGCCCCAAGATTTCCTGCCAGATAAAGGGAAAGTGGAGGGGAGGGGGTGGGCAAGTGGCCTGAACTCGAAGCACCAGGGTCTATCCGTCACTGCCTGGAAGGAAGCTCCAGCCTGTGAACTCTTCTTGAACCGAGATTTAAGTCTCTGGTCATAAATCACCAGGACATAAACTCCGCCATTCACCACTGATAGCAGCGTATTTGTGGCCTGCTTACCTTAACTTCTGACGACTGAGGCGGAAGCCCGCATTTTGCTCTTTGGAGGCTCGGCGACAGTCGCTCCCCGCCAGCCCTGGGAGCACGACTCTTCTCCTCAATCCACTGCCCCCCCCACTCCACCTCGCGAGTCCCCCTCCCCAAGCAAGTCCCCTCAGCTTCTCCGGGATGGGTCCCAGCTCAACTCATCTCCACCAGGACGAGCCCACGAGTACAGATGGGAGCAGCCCTGCCTTGATCAGGAAGAGGGCACGCGCGCAAGGGGATCTTTCTCCAGCTCGCCTCTGACGGAGAGCCACCCGCCCCTCCTCGCCCCGCGCGAGCCTTTACTTCGCTCCAGCCCCTACCTCCACCTCCCCACGCTCCTCGGGGCCTGGCCGCGATCGAGAGCCTCCCCAGGCTACCGGAGCCCGGCTTCTCCCACCTTGACCAGATTTTCTACAGGAAAAAAAAAAAGCAGCAGGGATGTTTCTTCTGAAATCTTTGTGCGCCCAAGGGGGCGTTTGTTTGAAGGGGGGGTAAGGCAGCTGCCTCGGGAAGTCCGGGGCAGGCAGGCGAGCAGAGTGGGGGGTGGGGAGCGGGAAGGGAGGGAGGGCGAAGAAAGAGGGAGGGAGGCAAGCGCCGGGGCGGCACTGAAGGCCAGGGAAATTATGCAAATGAAGACAAAGGATGCTCACAAAGGGGTCACCCTCCCTAGACCGGATTGTTGATATATATGCGCGCGCGCGCGTATTTCCACGTTATATGAAGGTGCTTATGGTAGATATGGACTCTTTTGGACGTGCAGAAGGGGCCGAAAACCTGGAACTCCTGCAAGGCTCCGGTGCTCCCCTTTGTAATAAACCAGGAGCCCTCTGATCTGTCTACCACCCAGGCCAATCTAGACAGCGTTTCAAAGGAACGATTAAAGTAATGACATTTCGGGATGATGAACGGGCGCGCTCACCCGAGATAGGCAACCGCAGCCAGATGCCCATGTAAGGACGCATCTACACACACACATGCCCTTCCCCTAGGCTTACATTAACGCGCGCAACTGGATGCGGGATACCCACGCGACCGTGGTACGCAAACAAGCCGCAAAGATTCAACACCGAGGGGCGATTTCTTTTTTTGCCATTGAATCCCGCGCAAATGGGATGTCACTCCCATAAAGACTCCGTTCCCAGTTAGAACCGAATTGCTGGCATGTTTGTCTCTGTTCAGATCAATGGAACTGAGACAGGCAAACCTACTCCTAAAGGGTGCTTAGGTGAAAGCCGATCGAATTGAAATCGACGGGGTTTACTGGCGAGCAAACATCGTTAGGATCGAACGGGGAAGCTGCGCATCCTTCCGCGGCAGAAACATATAGGACTCGGGTTCTAAATAATTTGGAGGGGCTCCTAGACTTTCTGAAGCCTAGGTGTGCGTGGAGGACCTCTGTAAATGCGTTCAGAGAGGCCACCATGAAAGTCTTTTCATCCATAAAGACACACCTCTCCGTGCGTATTTATAAAAATACGCACACAGACATATGTAATGTTGTGGTTGCATGCTGATGGGCGTGGATGTTTGGTTCTGTGAACTTCAGTTCTCTTCCGCCGCCCCCTCTTAGTCTTTGTCCTAGTCTCCCTTCTCCTAACCATTTCTTTATTCCCTTCCAACCACCAAACCAAATGTCGCGAGGTTTAGCCAGCAGAATGCTTCTGGGTTCCAAAAACAAAACAAAAAAAACCAAAACCAAGCTGGACCTACGGAGAGCATCAAGGCTCTTCTAAGGCAACACAAAGGAGCCGCTCGGCGCTTCAGACCTTCCGCGGTGCCCTCGGATAAAGCCTAGGTGTGAATCTGACATGCCTTCGATAAAACCCAAGGTGCGAGAAATACAAAGGGCTCCCTTTAAACCGCAATGTCACCTTAAAGCAGAAACAAAGCAAAAGGAGGGGAAGAAAGAGGATATTTAAACACATGCACACACAAGGACTCTAAGGCCAGGGTGGCCTCTTACGCATACCAATGGTTTTTGTCATTTATGGCTAGGCAAGATTTATGACTCCGTGCGCCCAAGCTGTAAACAGAGCTTCACAACAGAAAACACTTGCTCCTCGTAGCATATCGCGGCGGCTCCTAACTTGAAAGGGGAAAGCTGAGCGGCGTAGGAGGGGCCCCCAAAAAATTCACTGGTAGGCAGTTTTTTTGCTACAAACAACCCCTTGAAAGTTGCGCTGGAAGAGAAAACGCCTCTTTTGGTCAATAATCAACCTCGTACTTTTCTTCTGAGAACTGCTGATGCTACACTTTTCATTTTTATTTTTTTTAGCCACCAAAAAAAAAAGAGAGCAAGATGCCGGCTAAGAAACTGGGGGAGGATTTGCGTGGGGAGCAA
This sequence comes from Podarcis filfolensis, assembly GCF_964270895.1. Taxonomy (NCBI): domain Eukaryota; kingdom Metazoa; phylum Chordata; class Lepidosauria; order Squamata; family Lacertidae; genus Podarcis; species Podarcis filfolensis. Next base: position 22,714,550 of record NC_139614.1, on the reverse strand, counting down.
GGCGGGTGGCAGAGAGAGAAACCCTCTCCGGAACAAATTACAGAAGACGATCCGGGTATCCACCGCGCGCGCACCCCACTTGCCACAAAGACAGTCTTGGGATTCCGAGCAGCGATGGCGAGGTGGGAGCGCCCTGTCACACTTCGGAAATACTTTAGGATAATTTTGTGGCGAGCAATGTTCTGATGCAGAGATAACATATTTCACCTTAGAGGTAAATCAGATAAAGGATCTGTGGTTGGAAGCGGGGGTGGATTTCTAAGCCCTGAATATTTAAATTAAACAGGCTATTTAATTTAATAAGTGAAATTACCCCCCACCCCGAATTCTGTTCTAGGCTGTGTATCTTTTCTCTATCCAACCTGATCATTTAAAAATAAATAAATCTTAATTTTACTTTATATAGCTGCAGTTGCTTAATACTCCCCCTTCTAAGAAACCACGATGTTTGGATTTATGCCATTGGGAGGCAAGCGGCATAAATATGTTTCCAGTTAACTGGACTATACTGGGGAATAAATTAATATCTCAGGGTGCCCCTCCCTCCCCTGAAAATCCTTTCTGCAACCTGGGGGTGGGCTGCTCACCGGAAAAACAAACAAACCAACCAACAGATACTACACTACATTTTGAACCAGGAGCTGAAGTTTGTAAACGAAGATTTTCTCTTCTCTGGGTAGAAAATCCAGGGGAGTTTCGTCGATCATTTCGGCAAATAGCCCAAAGATTTCGGAATGCATTGTGAAAGAAAATATAAATATATATATATTTCCTGGGAAGAGAAAATTATTCAGAACTCCGGAATAACTATACTGCAAGAAAGCACCGAGAAGAACTACTCAAGTGATTTAATTGCAGGGAGAGAGGCTTGTTTGGTACAGAGTCTTGATAAAATGCAAATCTGAGACGCTTAATACGCCGAACCTCAGCTTGGTTACTTGGAAGTAAGTACCATTGGCTTTTTATGGCATTTGCTTCCCGGTAAGGGTGTTTAGGATCTCAATCCCAGAAGTGTATCGCTTCCAACCTTAGACAGAAGAAGCCTCTTTGGTCTCTTATCACTGCTTATCTTATCAAACCCCATATAACCGCTATTGACACTTCGTTTTGTATTTACTCAGCATATATACTGAGGATTTTAACCGGAATCATTATTATTGTTATTATTATTATTTACTTACTTTCCAGCACTTGTCCACGATAGCCCTTTTTCATATCAGGTTCAGCACTCCTATTATTTATGACTGTTTTAACTGGGTCAAAATGCACCAAAACTAGGTCATAAATCATAAGAAACCGTGACAAAGTAATTGAGCCACAATTAAAACTTACATTTTATTTATTTATTTTCCCAAAGAGGTTTCGGCCTATTTGAAATCTAATTCCCCTCCCCCCTCCTCACAAAGAAAAAAAAGTTCCCCCACCTCTTTCATATCTATCTGAAAGAGTGTATAGAGGTGCATATGTGTAAAGAGATGCCTGGACAATTTGGATCCGCTTACTTTTCATTTATTAATTTAGCATCTGGTCGGTGAACAGATCAGGGAAGGGGGGAAATATACAATATCCGCAAGACACATTCTAGAATTAAACAACCATCATGTTTTAGATAAGGGAGTTTTATTCATAATAGAAGAAGAAGAAGAAGCAGCTTTTGCTCCTTAACCCCCAATTCTAAAATCTAACCCTGAATTGAATAATTGCAACTGGGCATTAAGAAGGGAGAGGGAGGAGGCGCAGCAGCGTGTAGGCGAGCGCTCTGCCCCTAGCCCACTGGCAACATAAATCAAAAGTCAGCACTCTGACCTTTGGCAATGCTGGGACTCAGTGGTGGATGTAATTTTATATAACATTTGTCCCCTTGTATAACACAAGCAGGGCTTTCATTCCCCCTCCCCCTTATTTTCGGTGCATCTCCCTCCATAAAACTGAATGAATAGCTGGTTAAGAGTTGGTGAGAGGTAAAGGAAATCTAACTGCGAATGTAAAGCTTTTGGAGAGAAAAATAGGTTCAAGCGCCCTCTTTTCCTTTCCAGATCCTTGCTCAATCCAACCACAGCTCCCCGCTCCAATATTACCATTGATTATTATGGGGTATGGATGGATGCTTTTATTCCATTCTCACAGAGAGAGAAGACAGGGAAACAGCTTGAAAATTGAGCAGGGAGAGCAGGAAAACCGCCTGGTTTCTTTCTCCTGGAATGGTGAAGATCCCACCAGTCGCGCGTTAAGTGGGCCACCAGTCAACAAAATACCAGTAAGCGGCATAAATAAAATGGTAGCTGAATTGCATACTCATCGATTTGAAGGTCCAGAATGAGAGAGGGGGGAGAGAGAGAGAGAGAGAGAGAGAGAGAGAGAGAGAGAGAGAGAGAGAGAGAGAAAGAAAGAAAGAAAGAAAGAAAGAAAGAAGGCTCGGATCAGGGTCGCGTGACGCTTCCCAAAACACACTTAAATCAGCATCAGAGGTATATAATAAACAGGACAAGCAAAAGCCTTGACTCTGTCCTCTCCTGCTTCTGTTGGGCGATTTAAATAACAACGGCCACTAAAGCATCCAGACCACAACAAAAAGCCACAACAAAGCCCAGCCACAAGAACACGCAGAAATCCAAAACCTTAGTGGGGGGGGGCAAATATTCTCTGATCTGTTTGTTGCAAAGCTCTCTCTCTCGCCCCCCTTCCACAAGCCCAGGGAAACAAAGGGGGAAACGAGGCTTGCCTGGTGTCCATATACACCCTTAAGCTTTTTCTCCTGACCTTTGCCTCGCCCAGCCATAAGTCACCCACGGTAAAGGAACAATCGGCGGAAATACCTTAAAATAAAATCCATCCTCTCTTTTTTTTTAAGCGAAGCATCGCGTCCTAACAGTCCGGCGATAACCTTTCCATAAGGACCGAGCGCCGTAGCCCAAGTGGAAGCTCTCTCTCCGAGGGTGAGCGGGTGGGTTGGTAGTTTGGGGGGGGGGAGGCGGCGGTGGCGGCGGCGGCGCTGATGGTGGATAATAGAAAGCAGTTCTTGCTCTGAACAGAAACGGAAAAAACGTAATCACGGGCGAAGCCAGTCCGGGTCTCCACTCCAAATGCCACAATAATGCGCTGTATTATGTGCTCACGTGGTCATACGTCAACTTAAATCCTTTTATTTGAAATAGGGAATCACTGAAGGAACAAGGGTTGGAAGCGCAAGCTTCGTGTGTGTGTGTGTGTGTGTGTGTGTGTGTGTGTGTGTTTCTCCTCCTTTCTTTTCTGTTTCTTCTCTCACCCCTCCTTACGCTTTAGCCAAGAAGGGGGGGGCACAGATTATCTTTTATTTTTTTATCCCACTCCTCCCACGAATATTTTTCTATATACGTTTCAGACGGAAGATAGGAAGAATCAACAATTCCCCCCCCCTCTCTCATGTGATTACCCATAACTTTTTGAGGCTAACCAACTGGCCTCGTTCTGAAGGAGAAACTCTCCGCTGACCCTTAGAGGAAAAAGGGCAGCTGGCTCCATCCGAGATGAACTTCTGCCACTATTTCCATAAGGAAAAGCCCTTCAGTATTAAAGGGGGGGGGGGTAATCCGCCATCCCACGGGCTCCTCTGTACTTCTATTGAATGGAGCTTGCTGAACACCCACGTTACAGCAGAGCAGTTGTAGGAACCCCAAAGACCCGTAATTACCTGACAAAAGGCCCAAGGATCCTCTGGTATAGAGTTGGTGGGCTTCTACACTTGTTAACACCCTAGGAGGAGGACGACGACGAGGAGGAGGAAGGCGTCTGCTGGCTTTGTGGTGGATCTACATTTTGCAAACTCTGTTGGGACCTTCTCTTTCAACCTGCGCTTACGTATTTCCTATGCAAGTACTTGAGTGATGTACAAAATTATAGGGTTCTGGAACGATGAAATATTTAGCGCGGAATAATGATCTAACTGTCCGGAGAGGGAGGGTTTAAAAAAAAAAAAGAAAAAGCAAGCAAGAATTGGGGGGGGGGGAGAGAGATCTCACACAGGTCCCTGAAGTGAGCCTCAGAAATGAATTAATCTTTCATTTGTATGCAGATCTAAAAGCTCTCTTTTTCTTTCTGTTCAGTTTCCACAAGCTACATAGTGCTCTAACAAAGTGACCATGTCTTACAAGGCAAACGTCGTTTCTACCTTAAATGCACTATGGTCCCACTTAACCTATGGTGGTTCTGAATTTCTTGCCCGGTTTCCTATGTAACATCCCTCTCAGCTGTTCCTCCAACCAACTCTAAAGCAAGTTTCACTGTATTCTATTTCTTTCATCACTTGCATTAGGGCTCGGGGCGGGGAGAGAACCCCATTTACTATGTGTGAGCAGATGAAATGTATCGTCTGCCAGCCTTCTGATCAAATTATGAGCCGTCCTCTTCCTTTGACTGCAACTTAACTTTTAAGAGGTCGGTGGATTTAACCACACTAGTAACCTTCATCTCGTTCCACAACCGTGTTAAGTGGAAATGCGGGGATTTCTGCGCTCACACAAAAAGCTCCCCTTGTCACCCAGAAGCTCTCTAGGCTCAGAGTTTTCATAAGCTCAGAGTTCTTCTGAAAGCAACTTTCTTTCTTCCTTCCCACTGAACTCAGTGGCAGAATGCCCAAAGATATATTACTTCGAAGCTACCTTTATACATTTTCCTTCCCGGAACATAGCCTTTAATGGAACCAAATTACACCGCTTGATAGGACTAGAACTTGCAGAGCTTAGGCCACAAGCAACCTTAAAAAAGAAAGCGAGGGGAGTATTCGAGGGAAACTTGTAGAATAGTCATAGGCACGTCCATCACTAATAGTTCCACTGACAAATGCTAAACTTTAAACAGGGAGCACCCTTATCCAAGAGATGGATTCCTAGGCATTTAAACTAAAGTGCCTTCAGCGCAGTCAAAAGAGGCCTTCAGAACTTCTTCAGCAACAATGCAGCCAAAATTAATGGATAATGGAGCAGATGGGGGAGGGAGGCACAGCAAATCTTCCTGAATCTCGAGTAAAACGTTATCGACTGCTTTGAGTCAGAAGCAGAAAGATGACTTTACCAAATAGAAACTACAAAGCCATAAATCATAACTCTGGGGTGCAGATTCAACTTCCACGCCTTAACGCCATCTATGAGTACATCCTTTCCCCCTTTCCTTTCCTTATTTTTAAAAAAGGAAAGGGCCCTTTGCTATGTAGGTCTGTATTAGTTTTAACGATCAAGTTAATGTGAAATCTGCCGTTGAACTATTAACTCCGGTGCGTATTGCATGGATAGTGAATATGTGGGGTGTTTTTTTCTCCTAAAGAAAAGTAACTTCTTGGTGATTTATGAGGAGCTAATTCTTCAGGCTGTGCTTTATAGGAGACAAGCTTGCTTCACTGGAGTCCTGGTAACTCTGCTTATTATTTCTCCTTTTCAAAACAAAAACCCACCAAAAAGCTGACCTGGAATTCTTTTACTTGGGTCGAACTTCAGAGATCTTGAATTTTGAGAAATACAAATGCGAATGGACAGGAAGGCAGCAGCCTCGCCACCCATTTCGCCTTCCTCGCGGAGGTTCTCCGTTGCCTTCATCTCTTACTTCGAGGACTGGGAAACCTGAACGCTTTTGGGAGAGCTAAAAACGCTACATTTCATTTTAGGGAACAGAGCTAGGCTGCCCCGCCTCTTTCTGCACACATAGCAGTGGAATGCATGCGGAAGAAAGAAGGTGCGGAGTAGAGATGAGGTCGAGATCCAAGACACAATTACTTGGAGGGAGAGAGGGAGAGCGCTGAAATCAATGGACGTCGTTTTTCAAATGATTGGTTAGCATCCAAGTGCAACTAAGCTGTAAAGTCTCCACGAATCTGAAAGCTGCAAGGCTTAAGCATATTTACTCAGAGGTAAGTCCTATTGATTTCAGTGGGACTTTCTGCCAAGTAAATATCCTGAGCAGAGAATCCTCCGAAGAAAGTGGGACTTCCCTTCCGCTATCCATGCTTAGATTAAATAAAACGATTTGTGCTTTTTGCTTTAGATGAATTGAGTTTTGGGCTTAGTTTAAAGTCCCGTTCCGCAATACGCCTCATTCAAAACGAATGTTGATTATTAACGTTAACCTTAAAATGTTGTGTACACGGAGAAGAAACCGAGTGAACTTCTCTGAATATTTTATGTCACGTTTATGTCTGAAAATGCAAAGCAAGGTAATCACAACTAGGAAATGACGTTCTCATAGAGACTCTGTTATTATCAGAGCCTGGTGTGAGTTTTTTATGTCACTAGGTTTTGGGGGGTGTTGGGGGTTTTTGGGTCCCCCTTAAATAATTTTATCTTTTTCGTTTAAGTACTAGGACAGCTGCGCTGCATCACATCTATTATCTTTTAAAGTTTGTCCAAATTTCATGCATCCTTATCAGAGAAATGGGGACGAGTGCAAAATATATATATTTAAGCATTGAATACTATTCTTAGAAAAGTCTAGGCTATTTCTGGGAAGATACGGTCAGGCTATATTTCAGACACTTGGAAGTGTTTTGTATTTTAAAGTAATTTGCCCTCCCCCCCCCCTGGAATGTTGATAGTTTTAAATCAACATTTTGTCTTGAAATGGCTCAGGAAGGGGCACTTGCAGCGCCTTTTAGCAGGGAGAATTTCAACAAGCTGCTAAATCAACACAACAAGCCTTTGTAGGCTTGTAATTTATGCCTGCCGTTTAAAAGGTAGTAAACTAAACTAATTGTAATTCAGCCTCATAAAAGCAGGTAATTCTAGCAGGAAATTCAAGCGGCTCTACAGATCCCTTGGTCTTCTAACGCTGGCTAATAAAAGGGGAAAAAATCATATGGTGGCGTTTTAAGCGTTTTCATCGATTTTAAGAACTGAAAGGAGAGAAGAGTGCAAGGCACCTCTATCAGGATTAAGAGCAGTTTTCAATGAATAGATGCCACCAATGAATATATTTCGTTTGCCTTCAGCTGGGTGTAAACGAGGCCACCTAGAGAAAATTTTAAATTTCACTACAACAGCAGGTAAAGCAGATACGATATTACTGATTCCTAGTAGTAGTTGCTAGCAGCCATAGGGAATACTCAGGTATTCTAAGTTGCAAAGGTGACTTTTGTTCTCATGTTCTAAACAATCTAAAGCCATCCGGAACAGCAAACAACAAGCAGGCTATCCTAAATGCAGAGCTGCTCTTAATCACGAGCCTATCCTGAGAGAGCTGGATTTTATAAGCAAAATGCATTTTCATTAAAGACTCCATTGGCTTCTCTAGGTCTTTCCAGCCCCTATGCAACCCTCCCTGTTCTGAATGGCTCTCAAAGAATTGCTCTTACTTAGGCTCTATGTATTTCTTTGTTTGACAAGACGTGCATTCACCGACGACGAAAGATGAATTGGCGCAGTGCAGAAAATTCCAACCGATTTAGCTATTTATCAAACCCAAAGCTCACAGTAACCTTTGTAACAAGCGCTAGCAAACCGAATCCTCTTCTCTGCAATATGAAACTATTTTAAACAATTGGACAACAGATTCCTTTCTTTTTCTTCCCCCCCCCTCTTTCCACCCACAGGGTTCTTACCTCCTCGCGTTTCCAACCACCGGGCAGAATTGTTTCCAGATTGTAGGTGTCTTTAAACCGTATTTTCCGGTGCACCGGAGTGCTGTAAATAAAGAACAAGCAATAGCTAAATAAGAGAACTATAGGGGATGAGCATTATTTTCGAGACAAGACGTGGGTCAGCTGCTGAGTTGTTTTAGCAGATCCTCGGTGGGTATATAATCATTAAAAGGACGCTGTTGAGTTGCGTATTTTTTTCTTTTAGAAAAAAACACATGTAAAAATATTGCGTTTTGCAATCGTGTATGAAATTGAAAGATAAGCTCCTTTCTTATGAAGACAACTATTCTCCCTGTGAATATCTTATAATTCCTCTTTTATGAAATGTAAGCTTCATATTCCTCTGGGAAGCCTTCGTTTAGCATCATTTAATCAAGTAAGGACATTAAATACAACTGGCCACGTTCATCTCTGTTTAATGGCATAAGAATGTGACTCTCTCCTTTAAATGCAAGGCACACTTCGGTCCAAACTAGGCGCACACTTGAATCTGTGGGCCTGATCTGCCGTCCCTGAACTGTCTCCCATTGGCTGCAATTGACTTAAAAATCAGACTAGGGACAATAGCAATAAAAATAGTGTTGAAACGGGGGAAACAGACGTGTGTTGTGGGTTTAAATGGCTGTTCTTTGGTCCGTTGGCAGAAAAGTAGCCTGAAGATAAGGATATTGACTTTCTCAAAGCAATAATAATTTTATTTAAATATATTTATTAATCATTTATAGTAACAATAAGATTTTCGCCCTGCTTTCCGCAATCCACTGACAGGCCTCCCCCCCCCCTTTTAAATGTCCCGCTGGATTCTCCTTCGCCTGGCTAGCAAAAGTGACTGCTAATAACTGCTTAGTGCCGTTTCTTGGAATAATGTCATCGAAGGCTTGGAAAAAAAAGTTTTAAATCTCATCTTGGGAGAACTTGGCATGATAGAATTTGCTTTTGGTAATTGGATCGTTTGGTAATGACTATTGTAATTTTAGATTTGGTGCTAAGCAGGCATCTAGCAGGACAAAAGAAAGGAGCAGCTCTGAATCGCTTACTGGGGGTTTTATTGCACTCCCACATTAGTAAGATGCTTCGATTTCTGGAACTGCCCGTGGATTTTGCCAGACAGCTGCTTCTATACCAAGGAGTATTTAAGGGTATAATAATATAATAATATTTCTTGCTCGCTCTCTATCCTACCAGTTCTCTATTCTGGGAAACTCCTTTGGTGTTTAACGTTCAAACTACTTCCTAAACAGCCCATCGCGTGGCAAACTGTAATACAATCGAAAGCAGTAGCATACAGAACCACTTAATGTGCTTACTATTAAATCAGCATCGTGCTACTCAATAGCTTTTGGTGGTATATTTGGGGACGATTAAACTACATGTTATGATATTTTAGAGACCTCTTGGGGTGGGGGGGAGGGAGGGCTGCTCCTTTAGGCATCTTTAAAGTTAGAAAGTAGCAATGGAGCACTTAACAAAACGCCATGAGTTGAGGGGGGGGCGGAACCTTATCACAAAACTCTGCTATTAATTGCGGTGCTTTAAACTGGGTACTAAATCGCGCTGCTTAATGATGAGTCATAGAGAAATGTGTCCATGACTTCTGTTGTCGTCCCCCCCCCCTCGCCTCGCCTGCCTCTATTCCCTTCCTCACAATGCTTGCTGCTGCCGCCGCCTCTCCGGTTTCCCTTCTTGGCCCTGCTCTGCGAGCCGGTGATTTATGAACGCCTGGCAAATTGGGGGGGGGGGGGAAACACACACACAAAAAAGCCAGGACTCCCGCACTGTGGCAACTTTCCACAGTGTGTGAATTAGTACTCGAACGTTATCAAATCGCCTCGCCTCGCTTTAGGTTTAATCACCAAAAAGGCATAATGCGACCACAAGGCAGCTTCGCAACAAAGATGGAACATTTCGTAAATCTCCCCGTCGCTTAAGTCAAGGCTCCCCAATCAAAAAGGAAGGCAAGTGCAAACAATGAAAGGCAATCCAGGCACACGACCGGCCTGCGCATACTTACCGACCTCATCCCCCTTATTGCTCGCTTAAGGAGTTTAAGGAGCCTTGCAAAAGATAAACCAGGTAGGCATGCTTTTTGGTTTTTTGGTTTTTTTTTGTATATATTAAAAAAAAAGAAAGTCAAAGAGGAAGTTCCCTTTCACTTCGGAAAGAATCACTCCTACTAGTGAGAACTGACCGTCACAGATCCATTCGTGAAGATCTGCATTAATTATTTAATGTCACGTGACATCCCATCCTTTCTCTCTCTCTCACCCCCAACCCTCCCCTCCCCAACCCGGCCAGATTAAAATTTCAATACCCGAGAAGAACAGACACAACACCTTTATCTACCCTCGCAGTGCTTCTCTACTGCTTATTTAGGCCTCATCATCTCGCCGGTTTTTGACAGCTTTTCAGTTTCTGGGGAGATCGTTTGGGCATTAATAACGCGGGGCTTGTCAGGCCCAGGCAGAATGAAGCGGCCGAGCCCCCGAATCAGTCATTTGAATTCGACTTTTTATTGTCAGTGGCAGCAAGTTGGGGCAGCAGACATGATTTGGAACCCACGCCTTTCATCACAACAGGGACCGCCTGATAAAAAGTCCAGGCGATAGGGATGTCAGGCAGGCGAGTCGCTAAGAGAACGGCCACGGCGTGGGCCAGAACCCTATTTAGTCAATATTCCCTTTGAACTGGTCGGATGGGGTGACAACTTGATTCTTCTGAGGTCAGCAGGAGTGTTGCCACCCAGTCCTGGGAGACAAAGGTGTTTCACACCTTGGCCAGTTCCAGAAAGGAAGCGAGGCAGGCGGAAACGACTGGATGAGATGCAGTGAGGACTGGCGAGCACTTTAGGCGCGGTGGGTTTAATCTAGAAGGAGCTAGTTGCATTTAGGGCCCACCGGTTTCAGGCATTAGCAGAGCAATCCTGGCCACGTCTACTCAGAAGCAAGCCCCACTGCATGCAAGGAGGGTGGCTTCCAGGTAAGTGGGGTTAGGCTTGCAGGCTTAATGTCTGACTTGTCGCATCGATTTCAATGGCATCCAAGTGCAGGTACCTTAGGTTGGATTCAACCCAGATTTCAACGCGCCTAACTTACAGTTGCCTGAGCATCATATAATTAAAGCACATCCCCGCTTCCCCCAAGAATCCTTGGAACCATAATTTGTTAAAGGTGCTGGGAACTGTAGTTCTCTGGAGGGGTAAACGACAGCTTTCAGGATTCTTGAAGGGGGGTAATATGTGCTTTTAAACGGGGGGGGGGACTACTGCTTATTATTCATGAAGCAGGCAAAAGCACCAATGAGCTCAAATGGGGTCAAAGTATGAAGTTAAGAGAACTAATCCTCCTGGGCCGCAGCATGGCCAAAGGAGTGAGTAAATTAAACTGCTCTGGAGGGAGCTGGCAATTAGCAGAACTGCAAAGCTAACATTTCCCTCAAAGCAGGGCAAGAACAATATCTTCACACCTACTCCTCCTTCTCAACCTAGCCAAGCCTGCGCGTCAGAGATTGTCTCTGCCCGGAGAGTAGCACTTCTGTCTTAGGTGTCCATCTGTCTCTCTTGTAATGGAAGTGTAGGGAAAAAACACTACTTTCTCTTTCTGAAACTTTCTCTTTCTGTCTGTCTTTTTTTTTTTTAATGTCTCTTCTCCGCATACTATAAATCACATCCAAAACCTCGCAGTTCTTGTTTATTGGTCTTCCCGGTCGGTTCACGCTGAGGTTGCCCGGTGAAATGGTGTCACCAAGATATTGATCTGTATATTTCTGTAGTGAACAAGCTAAGCAAACCGAGGGGCACTTCTCTTAAAAGGAAAGTAGGGGGGGAGCAGAGTTTCAAGCTAGTTCTGTAGCATCTGTTGGGCATGAAAGACTTGGACCAGGAGTGTTGGAGCTTGTAGAATCGTCTGGAGGCCTGCGGCGATCATTTCACACGCTCAAAGTTAGCAAATATGAGCCTGAAGTTTGAAGATGGGTTGTGTGTATTGGGGGCGGGCGGGGGGGGGAGAGAGAGAGACGAAACGGTCCTTCGCAATCCTCTAACCCTACACAGCACCACGTACACACACACCCTTCTGCTTACAAAATTGGGGAAAATCTAGACAGCATGAGATGGAAACCAGCCAAATCCCAGTCTGGGCCTTCCTCCCTTCTCGTTCCCTTACATACGCAAACCCATCTCGTCCTGTAGCTGCTGCAACCCAAAATGGCCAGTCCCTTCTCCAGGAATCCACGTGGCAATCCCTCTTCAGCATTGGATGGTGGCCATGGGTGAATCCCAAAGGCAGCAATAAAATAAAAACGCAAACAAACAAACCTGCGCCGTGCATGCCACATCTCTGAGTGCATGCCACATCTCTGAGTGGGAGGAAAAGGCAAGCAACACAATTCTAGCCCTCCTCCTTTGCTTGTTTGTGGTTGGGACCCCTTAGAGCTTAGACCTTTACGCCCGACTGTTTCAAGGACTGGCATTTGCATATACTCTGTCTGAAACATGAAGGCGCTTCCACCTTTAGGATCCAGAGCAGCTTTCTTTGGTAATATGCAATAAGTGTGTGTGTGTGTGTGTGTGTGTGTGTGTGTGTGTGTGAAACAGGGCAAGAGGAGCAGATTAAGGTCCAGCAGCTAGAAAGAATCCTGCCTTTAAAGGTCAAGGGTTTGATGGGTCAGTCTGCTTCTCTTAAAAAAACAATTAATGGGATAGAAAATTTGTCCTTTCGGTGAACTCTCCCCATTGCCCTCGCACAAACCAGGACAATGGTCGGGTGTAGTTTTCGAACTTATTGTTACATCGATTATGGCAGCCAAGCTAAAAAAAATTAAAAAATCGACACCTACACATCACAGTGAAGCGCACTGCGTTTTCAAGGGGAAAGGCATAAACAAAAAAACAACCCCAAAAATCAAACAAAAACATTACCTTGAATGATGGTGATCTGCCACGTGCATTTTCCAGTCTTCGTTCGGTTCTCCACCCAGAAAGTATACATTTTCATGGCACAGCCAAGCGACTGTGTCTTTCTACATGAACCCATTTTCCCCAGGAAAATCCTTCGTGTCTTCTCAGACCTTTTTCCAAGAGAATGCCTTTCAGAATCGCTGTTGAATTACAAAGAAGTATTTATTGTAGGAGGTGATTAATGATTCCTAGTAAAATTGCTATTTTCAGCGTGATTTCATTTCGGGCTCTCCCCCCCCCCCCACAATGGAGAAAGAGGGGGAGGGAAAGGGGGGTGATCCAAGCGTAAGACTACGGAAGTCAGGGAAGATCCGCAATCATACTTCAATACTAATCATTGATTTAACAGTTTTGGGACACTCCTCTTGATTTTCGAGCGTCAGTGGATTTAGCAGAAGAGAATTCTCCAGGGCAGACCAAACAAAGACTTTAGAGGTCCATGTTAACAGGGAGGAGAGGGGGCGATATTGTTTTCCAGCCTATTCTCTTTTATTTCTTAACAACAAACAAACAAACATGCGGGACAGGGCACTTCAAGGATATAGTAAATAAGAAAGGAAGTCCTTTGGGGTAGTTCAGTTCGACGCACACTTCCAGATTATTCACAGCAATGTTTACTTCTCTTCTGCACGGCAAGTGAGACCATAACTTTTCAAATGGCGATGTCACCCTTCCCAGCCCAATGGACGAAGGATACATTTAAACTATCTGCTTATGCTTCCACGGCAGTTCTGTCTGAGCTGTCTACAGGCTTTTGGACTCAATGAGCCATTTAAGTCTCCAATATAAACCAGCATCGGATTATAGTTCTGGATATTAGAAAGGGCCCAGAACTGTATTCCACTCTCCAGGGGGAGATTGAAGAATTGCTACTTATAAGAGTGCAATCCTAGACACACTTACCTGGAAATAAGCCTCACTGTGCAACAGTGGGACTTGCCTCGGAGTAAACATCAATGGGGGTGTAGAGTTAAACTAGCAACTTTCACCTGTACTTATTGCATGGGTTGGTTAAGTTGTTCAGAAGACACCCCCCACCACCACCACCAATGAACCTCCATGTCAAGGGCATCATCTGGCTTTACCATAATGTTTTGGGTATGCGGCTTTAACGCTTCCGGTTTGTTCCCACGCCAAAGAGCGGTGGGCCATTGCATCTCGACCCTCTTCCCCCCTGTGGAAAGTTGCTGCGGCTGGAATAAACCAAGGGGTCACTACTGAAGCTGCAATATGTTTAAGCATTGATAGTGCGGTGTTACTATTACTGTTATTATTCCCTTCATTCTACTGGATTAGCCCCGTTTCTCTTCACGCAAGGCGGGAAAGAGCTATATTTCCCCAATGGTGTAGGCAGAGGACACATGTCATGAATGAGAATTTGGGGGGTGGGGTGGACGCCTTTCTTGTTCTACACACAGTGGACTGTATCCTGTAGAAGGAGTGGCTAAGCCGAAGCGCCTCCTTAGGGAGATGGGCAGGCTGCGCAGGCCGATCCACAACTCACTTAAAACTGGGTATTTGGATGGCAGCCTATTCAGCCCATCTACAAGGACACCCCCCCGGCAACCTGTTTCAATGGGAATTACTCCTAACTCTCTGGTTTCCATAGGAGCTTTGGTCTATGGTCCTATGTGGAAGCCAGCGTCATCGAAAACGATGTGACTTCCTTACACATAAAGTGGTAAGGGTGTTTGGGAAGGAGAAACGTTACTCCTTAATAAAACTCATTCGACTATAATGCAGGTACTCGGCCTCTCCTAAGGAATGGGTTGAACAGCATGTACACATGACATCCTCGAGAGTTTTCATGTTTATGTCAACAAAGTCACATTCTAGGCAAATGCACGCTTCTCACGGTGTGTCTAGTGCCTTAAGTTTTATTTTTGTACAGAAAGGTGTGGTTTTGTTTTATTTTATTTTATTACCAGCACTGGACATTATATATACATCACACATTCACAAATGTGTACACATAGATTTCACAAACTGTACACGGACGTTTGACTATGGCAAGACACGAAGACAGAAATAGCTTTTATAGCAATATTGGTGTACTTTTCTTTTTCTTTCTTTTTTTATAAAAAAGTAACAAATGCACCGTCGGGGGAGGATAATGTATCACGACTACAGCAGAGACTACACTTTTTTGTTCTTATTACACAGAAAACATACTTTCTTGGTCGGTAAGGGCTGGAGGGTGCTGGGGTCTCTGGGCATCGTCCCCGCTCCAACTTCCAAAATACTTCCACGTCAAAAGATGGCTTTGCTTCTGTCTGCAATTGAGAGTCCACGAATGTTCCACGAAACAAGACAAAGTCTATGATTTACACACACACATGTCACAAAGTCACTTATTAACATATGTTGACACCTTAAAACATATCTGCAAAGGGTCCTTCTTAGGTACAGGATCCATCCTCAACTCTTTAATGATGCTGCAGGTGGACCGTATTTCCATAAATAAATTAAAAAACGAAACATGGTGGGAATGGAAAGGTCATATTTACAGAAGGTGAACACTTTGTCCAAGGTGTTTGGTTTTGGTTTTTGGTTTAAACACACGTGCCCTGTGACTGGTTCTTGTTCTGCATTTATGCCCCTTAATATAGTCCCTATGGCAAATTAAATCAGGCAGGAGCGGGACGTGTGAACGGTTAGGGTGTCCCTGCGTCTGTCGGGCCATCAGAGCGCTGCTGAGTTTGGGGTCGCCCTACCCCTGGGCGGTGGTGTCTGATGGTGCTGTGCTGACGCTTTGGCTTGCTGGCTAAGACTGGAGGGGTTGGAGGAGCGCATCTTGGTGTTGGGCAGCTTGTGGTCCTTCTTCCACTTCATCCTCCTGTTCTGAAACCAAATCTTGACCTGGCGCTCGGAGAGGCAGAGCGTGTGCGCGATCTCGATGCGTCGCCTCCTGGTCAGGTAGCGATTAAAATGGAACTCCTTCTCCAGCTCCAGGACTTGCTGTCTGGTGTAGGCAGTTCGAGACCTTTTGGGCTCGCCTCCAGTGTAATTGGGGTTGACTGAGCGTACACAGGCGCGCACACACACGCACACACACACGCACGGACACAAAGGAGAAGAAGGCAACGGAACATTATCATTATTATATAATAACTCGACACTGGGTTTAGATTAGCCACAGAAGCGGGGAAGAAAATGGTTCACAGGCTCGTGACAATAGGAGACAATTGGGGAGCCATAAAAAATGGTGACGGGCATTTGGGTTCAAGAAAAGCTTCAAAGAGACGTGGCCCAGAGCCACAGGCAGGGCGATTAAATTTATGGGGACTATAATTACTGCCCTAACAGTTTGGCGTCTCGTAAATCTCTTGATAAAGGGCCCCGAGTACAAAAGGCTTCTCACGTGTGCGTGCGCGCTTTTTTAAAATTAGGAAATGCGCCAGCACACACACACACACACGTATATGCACACAACCTCGGAGTCCAGCCTAGCCCAGCCTCCTCCACCTCGCCACGCACACAAACACATACAAGCCATCCCGGCTCCCCTTGGAAGAAGGTGGTCAACTCACCCGTGTTAACGTGGACCTTCTTCATCCAAGGGTACACCACCGGCTCCTTGCCTTTCAGGCCCGGCAGGCTCTTGTCCGGCAAGAGCGGGCAGGCAGGGATTCCCCCGGGCGCTGTCGCCGCCGCCGCTGCTTCGCAATGGCGCTGGAGGGGCTGAGGCGGTGGCGGGACGTGGCCTTGGAGCAAGGGCTGGCTCGGGGCATGGTGGCCCTTCCGCGCGGGAGTCTGTGGAGCGGGCGGTGGCGGGGGTGGCGGAGGAGGAGGCAGGGGCGGCGGCGGAGGCGGTGGCGGCGAGGCTCCGGGAGGCGGCTGCTCCTGGCCCGGAGTGGCGCTGAGGCTGCTGTAGCTATAAGGCGACTCCGGGTAGTGGTGGGGTGGCTGCGCGGGGTACAGCGCCTCGGGAGGAGGAGGCGGAGGAGGCGGCGGCGGCGCTGGCGGCTGGTATCCGGGCTCCCTGCTCGGCCGCTGGTAGTAATCGGGGAGAGGCTGGCCGGGGTGAGCCTGGTGGTGCTGCTGGCGCAGGTGCTGCTGCGGTTGAGGGTGGTGGTGATGGGGCTGCTGATGGTGGGGCTGGTTCTGGTGGTGGTGGTGGTAGCTGCTCCCGCCGCCGCCGCCGCCGAGCTGCGAATATTCCTCGCAAGGAGGGAATTTGGGCTCGATGTAGTTGGAGTTTATCAAAAACGAACTCATGGTCATTAATTTGTGAAGTGCAAAAATACTAATTTTTCTCGCGTTGTCGTTTTTCTGGGCTCGAGGAGGCCCCTCCCCTCCTCCCCCTTCTTCCTTCCTTCCCTCCCTCCCTCTTTCCTTCCTTCCCTCCCTCCCTCCTCCTCCTCCTCCTCCAACCCCCCTTGCTGCTGTTGTCAAGCGCCTGCTGCCAAAGTTTGGGCCTCCGCTCCCCCCTTCCTTTCCAATTCCCACCCCAAGAGCCTGGAACACGCGCGCGCGCAAACACACACACACACACACACAAACCAGTGCCACCCCCACCACCTGACCGGCAGGGCCAATTGCTACGCGGTTGGCAGAGCCCGGATCAGGAAATGAAAGGCTGGTGGACAAGCCCAGGACGGTCCCTGCCTGCCTGTCTTGCCTTTCTCGCGGCAGAGGCAAGGAGATGCTGGAGATTCCTTTCTGCGCGCTCCAGACAGCGGCAGTCAGAACCGAAGTCGGCGCAAGCGGCCTAACTAGAGAATTAGGCCGAGAGGAAAGCCTCCGAGCCATGCAGATGTGGGCGAGGGGGCTGCTGCTTTGAGCGAGTTTCCCCAGTGAAAGCAGCGAGGGATCCTTGCTTGACATGCTAGGTCACATAAGACTAACCACGCACGGTCGTTACCCCTTAAAACAGCTATGTGCTACTTAGGGTCAAGGTGGTTTAGGCAGTGATCTGGGGCAGCCGAAAAGTGTATGTCGCAGGAGACGTCCTTGTGCGCTATCATGATGAGGGAACCAAGGGTAGTCCTTATTCCGGAATAATATATCCTCCTGAACACAAGCTGGGAGTTTGCGCATGTGTGCTATTTCTGACCACAAGCCTCAGGCCGTGGGTAGCAACAGTGTGAGCAAAGTGACTGAGCGCCAGCATTGTATATGTATCTGAAACCGAACATCAAACGCAGCGTACGGTTTCGCTCTCTGTATCTCCAGCCCTTACCAAGTCATGGAAAGCAAAGGAAACGCAGTGTCCTCCCGAGACATAAAAGGGCACCCGAGATCGCGTGGTTTCGGGGGCATCAATGAGTGATTGGATGGTAGCAGTGCAATCAATGAGACCAGTCGATCCTATGAAAACAGAGACCACCTAATTGCAACTAGCTATTTGTTTCTCTCTGATACCTCCCGGGGGCTTTTAAATGTTGCTCTTTTACGATAATTTAATTATTTTTTAAAATCTTCCACCCCGTGGCAAATTTGGAGCTGCGGGGGCATATCATTAAGTAGAGAGGCCAATATAAAAATACTTTTTTTAAAAAAAGGTGAATAGATTTTAATCAAAACCTCCAGCAGACTAAAGAGGCACTTAAGATCAAGAATTAAGCCCATTCACATGCCTAAATAAATAAATAAAGCTATCTAGTGCCCAGGAAACAGTATTTCCCTTTAAGAAAGCGAGAAAGGAAGAGGAATTGGTTATTTAAAACAGAATACACTGTTATCTTTCACAAGTACCGTAAACATTGCGGTTGAGCGTCGTGAATAGTCTCTTCGACTTGCGTTATGATTGCTGGAAATTGATCCGTTTGCAAGACAGGAAGGAAAAGGAGGCGATGGCCTGACCTAGGGGGGTAATTGAAATCTGGACGTTAAACTAGCCTTTATGATAGTATATATTAATTCAACCGCTTGGTAGGTCTAGTGACCCACCTTCGTTTTTAATATTTGAGCCTTTAGGGACACACCCATTTAATATAATATTAATATTAGTTAAAAATAATAAGAATTTGGAACTTGATAAAATGCTGCTCAGCCCTCTTCCCAAAGAACCAGTTTAGTTTTAAGAAAAAGATCCATATAATAGGAGTGTTCATTCTCATCGTGATTATTTCACTCGAAGTGTGAACTGATGACTTTTTCGGTTGTATCAACCGCTCATAGCGCTCATGTGGATGACGATTGCATCTAGATTAACCAGCTACAATTCTTTGTGTATAAATGTGTGTCAGTGCGCTCAATAGGTCCTGTTTTTATGCTCTCGTTGAATTTCTCTTCCTCTTCTCTGTGCGCCTCCCTTAAACTGCTGAGACCTTGTTCCACGATAACAACAATAGTAATAATAATAATACTATTAATAATAAGAAGAAAAGTGCTGGTTTCCAGATACTATCGGAAATACCTCTGTCCTGGAAATGGCAAGAGCCCTCCCCACCCCCGTTGCACATCTCCAGTGGATATTCTATATATGCAAAGCTTTCTCGAATGCACCATATACACTGTGGAAGCAAATATGATGCCACTGGCGAGTGGCAGGCCGTAAAACACTCGCAGACAATGCGGAAGTCAAATAGCAGGATCCAACACTTGGCTTTTTAACGCTGATCGCGCGCCTGTGACATTTGTAGGAATGACAACCGGCTCCAGTCCCGTTTTATGGTTTCACGGAATAGTAGACCGGGATGCAAAGCTGCCCCTTTGGGGAGGTCTTTTGCCACTTACAAACAGCAACAATTAAGCCCATGGTTGGTGTTAAACGGCTAAAGCAAAGGCGCAGGGTTTTGTTTCGCTTTTCCCTCCCCCTTTTCTCGCACACGCTGAAATGGACGGTGCGATTCTGGCACAGAAACACTGCATGATGCACCTCTGACATAAACACTATCAATTTCCCTTGAGATAAAGCGGTGCCCTTGCATCTGAGGGCGATAGTAAATACCAGAAAACCACCAAGCGTCAAAACCGCAGGGTTTTTTTCCCAAAACAAAACAAAAAAGAAAAGAAACCACAACAAAACAAGGAAAGCAGGTACCTTCTCTCTCTTTTTGTCTGCTGATTATTACCTTCGAAGAACGTCCCAGGGGCTGTTTAATATTAGCTCTTCTGATTGTATCTCAGAGCCTGGTCTGTTTCCCCCTGGTCAGCTTTCCACTGGGTGTCTCCTTTGCTCAGTTGCAACAAGCAATGAATACGATTCTAGAGCTGGGGCTGTAAATCTCCAAGGTGACCTAAGCTGCTCAGCTGCGGGAGCAGCCAGGGTTTCTCTCCCCCACCCCACCTCCATGGGATTCTATCAGGCTGCAGAGATGGGCCTGTTCCTCGTCTTTGCGGTTTACATATCATAAACAAAAGCCCAGCCAAGACCACCAAGTTGTTATCTCATATGCGGTGGTTTCCACGTTCAGCCTCCCCTCCCGCTCCCTCCAGAGATTTATGGCTCCGCGGAGCAAATCCCGGAACGAACCTACACCGAACCCTGAACCCTGGCCTCCTGAAACTGCTTCAGAGCATCGCCTATCTTTTTTTTTTTAACCACACACATTTCAGTGAGGGGGATTTCAGCACCAAGACCTCATCATCGCAGATCAGGGGAGGCTGAAGTTTAGCAGCTAACCAGTGAAGAACGTGGAAGATTGACCGAAATGAAAGTTGATGGCAAGATAAAATCCGAGGTTCCCAAGAAACAGGAGCCTGTCTCAGAACTGGAGCAAACCAAGTAAATGTATAAGCGGAGAGTGCCAACCCCGACTAGCAAGTTCAGAGTGTAAATATAGATGTGTGTGCGCGCGCATCGCAATCTTAGCTTGCGCTTTTATAGATAATCTATGCAATTAAACTTTCCAACTTGCCCACGCGCCTGGGAGGGAGAGAGGGAGCGAGCAAGCAATAGAGACGCGGGCGGGGGGGGGGGAGGCGGGGTGGCGGTGGAGAGCGACACCCGGCAGCCTGGCTTGAATTTGATTCGAGGCATTTTGAATATATTTAACCCAGCTTTCACTCTTGAATGCAAGCCTGCCCCAAGTTTCAAAGTGACCGAAAAGTGACACCGGGCGCATTTTGTTTCTTATTAATCTTACACATTGACAGTCTTTGTTAAATAACAAGGCGTGCCCTTCACAAAGCGACATTTTCATATTTGTTAGACGCGCTGACCTGAAGTTCACCTCGGCCTTGGACTTAGGGGTTTTTTTTCTTCCCCTTCCGAGGTCTTTAAGAGCGTCTTTAAAAAAAAAATAGCAAGGGGCAGAGGGAGACTCTGGGCAGGTCACTTATTCGCAAATGGGGAAGGAATCTTAAGGCGGCCGTGCGAGAAAACATGTAAACGTTGTGATAACGCAGCGGCTGCGTTTATCCTAAACTTCCTTTGAATCAGCAAAAGGTCCTCCCAGGGAACTGGATGGTGTGATGGAGTTCCTATGGAGTTCATTCTTGGGACAAGAGGTTGGGATGTTCTCCTTCCCCACCATTCCGAAATATTGGTGATTTTATTTATAAGGATCTAACTCGTGTGTGTACGTGTGTGTGTATTTGGCAACTGGACTTTGAGGTCCTGGTCGTCCAGGACCGTAAATAAGCACAATTCTAAAGAAGGGGAAGATGGGGCGATTGGCATCTACATTTGAGGCTGAGAAGGCTAATCTTTTCAAAGGTCACGTTACGCACCAAGTACCA
This sequence comes from Podarcis filfolensis, assembly GCF_964270895.1. NCBI lineage: Eukaryota > Metazoa > Chordata > Lepidosauria > Squamata > Lacertidae > Podarcis > Podarcis filfolensis. The sequence continues at coordinate 22,693,368 of NC_139614.1, read as the reverse complement.
GCGTCTGTGCTGCGCTAGAGGTAGGACCCTCCGACTATATGGGTATGACTCCGATCAAAGCAACAAAAGCCCACTGTGTCTTTTTTATTTTTACCTTTTAAAAAAATGAATGACTAGAAAACGACTTGAGAAGGCGATACGTCTTCCAGATGCTCTTTGAAGCCCTTCTGGAAATATTCTGTATTTGAAAAAACTTGTCCCCACTCCCACCCCCCGCCCAAAATTCCACCTTAAATGGAAGCAAAATAAATTGGCACTAGGAGTCCTTGGGAAAGAAAGCCAGGTTTCGCTTTGCTGCTTTCCACAGAGATCTTATTCTCTCTCTTTTTTCTCCCTCTCTCTTTTTTTTAGTCAAGTTTTTCAGGACAGGCGGAGTAAAAGAAGTGTTGTCTTCGAAACAGTCTCCCTGGTCCTCTGTATATAAAAGGGACGTTTAGGCAAACATTCCGCCTTGCAATGTTCATGCTTCCTATAATTAAATTTCCAAATAGGCAATGCAGTATTTCAAGGGCAAAACAGAAATAGCAGAGGCGTGTTTTTAACAGTGTGTTGTGAATAGCATCCCCCTCCACCTTACAGTGGTAATTTCAGTGCAAAAGCACATATAGGAGACACGGGGGGACGGGGGACGTTGCAAGAGAATTTTCAAGAGAAGGTCGCTGATGAAAAACCAACATTTATTGCAAATATATTTCCTGGAAGCCCAACGTCCTCGCCTTATAATTAAAACTATTTCTTGTCGAACGGGGAGGTGTTCCCTAGTTCTTCGTGTATTTTCAAAGCATTGATAACGCCTAATAATAACTTGCTTACTTTCTCCTGCACGTTATCTCTGTTTCGACACCTCTGCAAGGAGCAATCTCTCCTATGTATTTGCTTAGTAATAAACCACTCACTGGATCTCTGGGAAATATTCTGTATTTCTTAGGACTGAAAAACGCACCTTCTCGGATTTAAAAAAAATACACAAAAGAAACAAAACACCTGGCAACACAGTGAAAACGGAAAATCCATCTCAGGAAGCAATCCTACTCATAGCTAAATAAATAATCCCTACTTCCCTATTTGAAATAAATAGTTATTCAGATACAAACACGCTTTGAAAAAAGAAGGGGAAAATAAAGCTTCATTGTGGCTAAATAAGGCGACGAAAAGGGTGAAGCTATATATTTTTATTAAACGTATAACCCTAAAGGATGAGTGGGTAGCATGCAGTTTGCATAGGGTCATTCCTTAACTCAGAAAGACAGCATATCTGGACTTCTCCAGTATTGTCATGCTTGTATTTTATACTCCTGCGGGATCCGGCAGTGAGATGGTCATCTCAGTCTACTCGTTTCCTCAGATATTGCTATCACCCAGCGGGCAGTCTTCTGGTACCCACTGGGCAGTTAAGAACTCAACTGGCACCTCATTGAGCCTTTTGGAGAGGGCTAGCTGTGTTAGTCTGTTGTAGCAAAGCCGAACAACACAAAAACCAGAGTATTGTGGCACTTAAAAGCCAGACAATTGTACTATGGCGTACGCTTCTGTGAACAAGAGTCCACTTCGCTGAGATTCAGAACTATTAAAATCCAATGGAAATTTCCGGTGGACTCTGATAGGACTCGCACGAACCTTTAAAATGCATTGGTGGTGGTGCGTGTATGCGCAGTTGCCGGGGGGGGGGAGGAATTTGCGCCCGCATTCACCTGATGCATCTGCCAGCCAACGATATTCAATGGGGGAAATGTGGTTGATAATTCAAGATGAAATACAACGTGCATTACTCTTTGAAAAGAGGGATTTTCTATCCTTTCCTCGGTAATTGAGGTCATTCAACCACTAGAGTTCACCTGGAGTCCATACTATGATACACGCCTAACTCAAAGCTATTTTATCTTTTGTGTTGATAGTCAAGATCTTGGCTATAACATTGACATCAAACTCTGTCTGGGCGCATGACTAAGAGTGGCGCACAACGTAAACTTTTGACCCTCAACTTTTTGACCTAAAGTTGTTACGCCCTAACCACAGAGATATACAAAAGCGGAGCAGCTCCTATCTCCTTAAAAGAATCTCCAGCTCTCTTGTTTGTTGCCATCAAGCCTTGACTGTTTCCCTTTTCGCTAAGATTTTAAGGGAATGCAGTTTCTGCATGGCTGTTTGTTTGGGTTTTTTTTTTTAAAAAAGAGCAGCCTCAACGGCTTCCATCACTGAAACCGAATTCTAAAATCAAACGCAATGCCCAGACACCAGCGTGGGAGATTAACTAGATTATACTGAAAGGAGCGATGCGCTTTCCATTGGTAGATGTGTAAATTCTGGATGCGAAGTGGGGCGCAGTGACCGAGCAATTTATCCAGGCTGGCCATTGTGCCATCTTATTTATTTAATAAAGACCCTGATCCAACGGAGTCGAGAAGCCTTGCCCACGGAGAGAGCAAGTTGACTGTGAACTTGGTCTAAAGCGAGCTCTGCTGGCGAGTTCTGGAGTGTGCAGATTTATCTTAGTTTCTGCATTTACTTAACCTGGCAATGAACTGCGAGGGCTGCCATTTATTATCCAGAGACAGACTTCACCTCGAGCAAGGACTGTTGCACAAAAACTGCAATAATTACCCAATAACCTTCATAACAAATATTATTATTGAAAAGCCCATTTCAGAGGGTTATGTGAAGGAAAAGAAGGGGACAGGCTCCCAGGAAAGAGACGCCCTTTGGAAAACATGGTGTCTTTCTCTCTGAGATCACAGCGCATTGTTTGCGTCCAATATACAAACCATACAGCCCTGTGATTGTGGAGGAGCTGTTTCGGAGAAACGCTAGCCGCCAGGGAAACTACTAGGATTTTGGAGAATCGTGAAAACAAAGCCTGCGAAAAATAGAGGTTATGTGATCAGAGTGGATAGAAAGAGCAAAAAACTCCCGAAGGCCGAATTATACAGATCAGAAAATCAGATGAAAGAAGGGAAGAAAGATAGGGACTACAGGAAAGATGCAATCCAAGTGCTTATGTTCTCAATATTAGAATGTAATGCTGAAAGCTGGGCAGATAAGGTAGAAAACACTTGCAATTTCACTCTTTTGAAGACAAGGAAATTAATTCGTTAAGATAACGCCACTAACAATTTTCCCATGGTGCTTTGTAGTGAGGGGCACGCGCAAACCAATCGAATCATGTGACTTAGAAAAGCCATCTTACGCTTTAAAGAAAGTGAAGTCTTCCGACGCCCTTGCTATATACACACACCCTTGTCTAACCTTTAATGGCGCTGGTGCTTACATCTGGCCCAGCGAAGTACTTCTAGGGTTCAGAATTGCTCGCGGTAATTTAAGTAAAATAAACCATACAGTTGTCAGAGAAAGAAAGTAACAGTGATACGACAGTCATCACCATCAGATCTACTTGCACTAAATACACATACAATATTATTTTAAAATGGGCTTTACATTCCGGAGTTTCGTGTGGATGTGTTTTGCCTAGGTTATTCGGTAGAGTGTTTCAAGGTGGCATGACAGAAAACTAGAAATATTTTTAAATAGTGACAATTCCCATAGTTATTCGCATGTTCAATGAATTCATCTTGTGTTTAGGGGTTGGCTTTTTTTGTTTTGTTTTTTGTGCGTGGGGAGTTTTGCCTACTCATAAGAAAGTCTCGTTGAGTTCAATGGGATTCACTCCCAGGGAAGTGAGTAAAGGATTGCAACCTAAATGACATTGTTCACAAAGCTGTATATGTTTCACTGGCTAGTATCCATTCAGTCAACTGGCAATCAGAAGGCTGGATCGCTAGGTAGCCACGGTAAGAGTTAACTAAGCATTCAGCTCAATGAATTGTTTTCCCCCAGTTACAAAATCAGACGGCATCAGGATTTCCCTACTCCATTCCTGAATTCTTTTGAATTAAATCCAGCAGACTTCAGTACGATTTTCTTCTGCCTAGGTATGGAGCAGAATGACCACAACCTTCAGATCGTCTCATCCAAGACGATGAGATCACATCCAGCCCCGAATGAGCTTATACTGGACCTTGTTTTTCACTAGGAAACAGAAGCTAAAGTTCAGTTCATGTAAACTGAAGTAGATTAGCACCTGGATTTCAGTGATATTTTACTTGGGGAAATATCCCCTTGAAAGCCTGGACTCGAATTTCCCAGTAAATACTTTAGGAGTCCAACAATAGTCCCGTTGGATTTTTTTTTTAAAAAAGTGTAAAATCAGGTCCTTCCCTTAACTGGATTATGGATTTGTAATTCAGCCGTCTGTTTCTCTTTAGCAGATATGCATTATATTTAAATCCTTATTTTTTCTACTGAAAAAAGTCTAGCCATGTTTTCAGACACGTGTATACGCATTGCTAACTATTTAAGGTGTAGGAAAGTAAATACAATGAAAAATGCCAGCTAGTATTAGCATTCGGTTCTGTGTGATTAATTCTGCCACATAGGCTTGGACTAAATGTGTAATTAAAAACTGCTCCTCTCCACCCAGCATTGCTAGCGTATCCATCTGTATTCAGGGAAATGTATAAAAAATATTTGAAGTGTTAAGATATAACTTATTGCTGCAAGTTTCTCAACCTTCTAATATTACCCACCTATACACAAGAAAAAATATCCTTCATCAGAATATCTCTTTCCAAACAGCCACTAGGACAGGGCACGCTTATGTTATATTACGCTATTATATCTTCTGACAACACTGTCTTTTCCTCTGATGTCCAAAGCGATATAAGAGTGGAAAAGCATATTCTAGAACCCCACACGCTGATAACAATCTGTTGTTGTTTTTTAAAAGGCAGGAATTGGGGTGAGATCGTTTCAAACCTCACGTGGGGTCACCTCAATGTATGAACCCATTTATACGGGCCCCTCTTACTTTCTTTTTCAAAACGAGTAGGGTCCTATCTTGCCAATTCTTAGTCACCTGCATGGCTTTTAGCTACAAGGCGCTCCAAAGATACAACTGATAAGACTTAAAAGCTGCTCGTGTGAGCAAAGATTTCCAGGATTTGGCTCTGGCGGTACAAAGAAGCTGAGAAGAAAGAAAAGGAAATAACAAAACAAAAAGAAGAAGGGCAGTGGAAAAAGGGATGCTCTTTCACGCTCTCTTTCAACCCTGGAAATTCAAAGACTTAAAGTTGAATCCGGTCATAAAGTTTATTGCTGAGTAATCACACTCTAGTGAGAAGGGTCTACTTAAATAGAAAAAAAGAATGTTGAAATAAACAGGCAGCTGGGGCCTACCCTGCAATTCCCAGCCAGTAATGTGTGTATGTAGATATATATACGGATATCTATATAAATGGGGTTATTTACTATCGCCTATAAACCTATGCGTATTGTCCTTCATAATTCCAAGCACTCCAATGGCGCGTAGAATCTCCTGTAAAAGTTACAGTCAATTTGTTCCTTCATGGGAAGGGATAAAGGAACCAGCGGGAAATGAAGACACTGGGGTTGTGGGGAATCTACGGTAAGGGTGTAAATTGCGTATATATACACTCTATGTACACACAGAGAGGGACACACAAGAGAGATGTAGGTAGGTGAGGGTACTTATGGAGGAGAGATAAGTCTCAAAGAACCTTAACCACGTAAAAAGTCAGACTTGGAGCGCATCTTCCTTGTCTTTTAGAGACGATAAGTTCTCCCACTTGGAAAACCTACGACTGCATCAATTCCACACACATCCCGCCCCGCAGAGAAAAGGGATGCCCAGTCTACAGATATAGCCAGATCTATGTTCCTTTCATTAAAATATATTTTTTTGAAAAAAAATCGCCTGCGGACTCTCTGCCCCCTCAACAAACAAAATCACTGGGCACGGAAAAGTTCCTGAAGCAAAGGAAGTCATTATCATTTGCCGTAGTCAAAGTAATTAAAGTTAGGCCTCAAAATCCATCTCTGCCAAAGTCGCTTATTGTGGTTTGCCTGGATTTGACGGATAAAATTTTAAAAAGGAGAGGTTAGATAAAATATGGGGAGGAGGGACAACGGCCCCCCACCCACTGTAACCTGCGCCTTTCTAATATTATTTCTTCCCTTCCGAATCAACGGGGCAGCGTTAAGAAGGAGCCAGGCAACGACAGGCGAGCTCTTCACTGTACAAATAAACTTAAGCAACTTGTGCACGAAACTTACCTTAACTTGCAATGAGCCATTTTTTCAGAGAGTATTTGAGAACTTGGGGGAATGGATACTTCTGTACCTAAACCTGACAATTTGAATGGCCAGGAGGCGCACGTAGCCTGCAAAAGAGTCAAATGAAGTCCATCGTCAGTGTGATTATATGTTATGTGGTATATAATGTTGGATGACAACTCCCCAAAACCATAAAACTTACTTTAATGGCACCACGTGACTTTTTATAGCCAGTGAGCCTATCTGTCTGTGCTATGGATGATTTTACGATCTAATTCATAGACAAAACCCTATTCATTTGGCACCCAAATGTCATATAGCCGGAACTGGGGCTTATAAAGTTTACTGTTTTATAACTTTTAAGGGAAGGCATCAATGTAAAGCCGTCTGTAAATGTGCAAAGCTTTAGTTGCGCTTAGAAGCTCGGGAGAGTTAACCATTCAAGCCCTGGTGAGGGTAAGTAACGTTACATTTCCTAGCAAAAAAAGAGTAGCTGTAGCGAAAATAAATAAATAAATAACTGTTATGTCGAAGGGTGGAATTTATCCCCACCCGCGCAACAACAGCCACAAAACCCTTCCCCAATACCTTTTTTTAAGAGTGCAGAATAAGAAGGTGGGTGTATCTGGTTTATTTAAATACTTCCCCCCCCCCATGTTGGACTGGTGCTCACAGATGCAAGACCTTTCTGGCAGGTCTAGCTTTCTTTAACTTATGAGGATGAACCGATGGAGATAGTATAAAGCAGGTTCTGGAGATGATAATGTTGTTGAAGAAAGGACAGTCGTCTTCTTCTTCTTCTTTTTCCTCCCCAGCCAAGAAAGAGCAGAAGTTTGGGGCATTCCTTCTCCCTCCCACCCCACTTCCAAGACAAGGAGTTGGCTGAGGGTCTATTATTGTAAGCCCTCCATCCAAAGAATAACTTTACAATTCCAAGGGATCTGGGGCAATCGTGTCTGCGTCTACTTTGAATTTGGCTTGGGTTCTTCTCCAACTTTGCCTCTAGTTAGAGTAATGAAACTAAGCAGGGAGGGCACCTCCGTTAGGGTAGAAACCAAACTACCCGCAGAAGTAAAAACAAAAACCGGGGGTTCGATGGGGAAGAAAGAAAGGGGGAAAACCCTTACAATAGAAAGTTTATTTTTTTTCCAGTCAGTTATTTAAAAAAAACCAACAGTTTCTTTTCAGAAGCCGATCACATTATTGTTGTTGTTGCTGTTATTATTATTATTATTGTTTGCTCAAACAGCCAGACTTTGACTCTATGTGTAACTTTGTTCACCAAAAGAAAGGAAGGAAGCTATAAGAGAGAAGAGGGGGTGGGAAATACGTTACTGAAGCTGCGCTTAATAAAAAAGCCACTTCTAAGACTTCGTGCAAAGAGAGTCATATACAAAGGCACAAGCAAAGGACATACTGTCTGGAATCACAGTTTTCGTCACAGATTCACTATTCACTACACGTTAGGACACGTTCCGTTTTTGTATTTCGTCATATTCACCTCTACAACAGCCATTAATGGACACAGGGAAATAAGATAGGTCGTTTCTGATCGGAAATCTCGGCCACAGCTTGGAGCTATACAGACACTGACACGTTTTGAACACACATGCACAGCAAAGCACAGCGAGTGCAACACACACAGAGAGAGAACATTGGGAGTCAAACAGGACTTGTAGGGGAGCCAGAAGGGAAGGACTTGAGGGGGAAGCGAACGAGGGACCAAATCGTCCTCCTTTACTTTTGTGTTTGTCTAGGGTGTCTTCCCCCCCCCCCTCGGTTCCCCCCTCCCACTTTACAGTTACTTCAAGTAACACCACTCGCTTCATATAAATAAGTTAAAACATCTACATTGTCCCCCCCACCCCTTCAAGACAAAAGCCATTCAAGACATAAAATGCACGGGAAGCAGATCTACTCGTAACACGCGCTAGAGAGAGAGAGAGAGGAAGAGAGAGACGCGGGCGGGGGCGGGGTGGGGGGGCTCAATTAAAACAGGCTCAGGATGAAACGATGGGCGAGGGAATCTTCAGCCTCCCAGAGAAGTTGGAGCAAGTCAATGTGGTCTACAGAACGAGGGGCAGAAGGAGAGCAGGAGCGGGAAGAGGCTACTGACATTCCACGCAGGGTCAGCTCAATTATAATACTGCTCAGTTACTCGGGTTTTTTTGTTTTGTTTTCTTCCGGGGAAGGAAGAAGGAGACGGAGCAGCAGCAGCAGCAGCAGCTTCAGGGCCGGGGGGTTTTCCTCTTAAGGGCGGAAGGCTCCTCCCGCCGCTGCCATGCTCATACTCTTCAGCTTGTTATCCTTTTTCCATTTCATCCGCCTGTTTTGGAACCAGATCTTGATCTGTCTCTCTGAGAGGCAAAGAGCGTGCGCTATTTCAATCCTCCGCCTGCGGGTCAGGTATCTATTGAAGTGAAACTCTTTCTCCAGCTCCAGGGTCTGGTAGCGGGTGTAAGCAGTCCGAGCCCTTTTCCCTTCGGGACCCCCTATGTTGTCTGCAACAAAAAAATTGAAAGGGGAGGACACGGTTTAGACCTTTGGCAAGAGGAGACGTCCCACCGCCGCCACCCCGGATCCTTCCTCTCCAATCTTCCTCTCCCTGATTTCCTTCTCTGTTTGGTATGGGCATTAAGTTGGGAGAAAATGATCAACAAGTAGCTCCTTCTCCTCTCTCTCTCTCTCTCTCTCCCCACCCGCATCTATCTCTTCTCCCCTTCCCTCAAATAATATCCCGGGCTCTGAATTTGAGCAGCCTCCCCTTTGCCTCTTCTGAGGAATTTTATTTAATCTGGGGAAGACAGGGTGGCAGCTCCCTTCTGCACCCCGATCCTTAACATATTACTACTCGCAAGTAAAAGAAAAGAAAACCATTTGGCTTCGTGAGAACTTACTTCCTCCTGACAGTATGCTTAGGGTCCTGGGGAAGTTGTTACTAGAGTGAGTTTTACACAAACATAAACACCCAAACCAAGCACCCTCTGAAGTTCTGGTCCCACTCCTGATCTGAACACACTGTATCTGGGAGTCACTGGGAAGAATTTCCAAGTGCCCTACGGACTGCAGGACTAAGCCCCCCCCCAATTGCCCCCCTCCAACCTCCTCTCTTAAGTTTTCCCTCGACTTCCTTCCCTCCCAGAAAAAAATCTTTCCCCCCCCACACCCCCTTTCTCTCTCTCTCTCTCTCTCTCTCTCTCTCTCTCTCTCACACACACACACACACACACACACACACACACATTATTTACTCAACTTCTTTTTTGATATAATTAGTAACGGTGTTTTTCACTGGACGGTCCTCGTCATAAATTACAAGGACTGACACGCACTATTCAAGATCCCTCTCTCTCACACACACACACGCTTTCCCTCTCTCTCCCCTCCCCCCAAATTTCAATTACACCTCACAGTCCGGGAGACTTAGAAGAGTTATTAAAGAGAGCTTGGCTCGCCCTACCCCGATTTCCAAAGTCCCACTTGCCTTTTCCAGGAGGGACCGGGTTTGGGGGGCGGATTTCCTCCGCATAGACCAGACGATCAGACAAGCAGGCAGAGGAACACAGAGAGCAAGAGAAAGCACATTTCTTGCCCACCACGTTTCCTCTTTTGCAAACAATCTACCTTCTCTCTCCCTCGACACACACTCCCCCCCTCCCCACCCCTCTCTCATACATAGATATTGTACTCCGGGCATGCTTTTTACCATGGCTTATGTGCAGTTTTCTCATCCAGGGGTAGATCTGGGGCTGTGGCGGCTGTGGAGCTGTGCTTTGGTCGTTCTGCTGGGGATTCGCCTGCTCGCTGCTGGCCGGGGCGTCCTCCTCGGTGCCTGGCGACGTGCTGAGTCCTTCTCTGCCTAGATGGTGGGGGTTGTTGCCCGTGCTGCTGGCGCTGCTGCTGGCGCTGGTGTTGCTGCTGCTGCTGGCGCCGCTGCTGGAAGTGGACGAAGTGCTGCTCGAGTTGGCCGTGGAGTTTTTCACGCTGCCGCCGTGATGAGCGTCGCCGCTGACAGGCGAGGTGGCAGCCACGGCAGCGGCGGCGGCGCAGGGCAGAGGGTCAGGCGGAGGCGAGTGAGTGGCCCCCGTGGCCCCCGCCGCCGCCCGGCTGGCGTACCTGGCCTCGGGGGCAGCGCTGGCGGGGTAGCTGCTGCGAGCCCTCTCCGAGGGGCCCCCTGCCCCAAAGTGGCTGGAAGCCGAGCGGCCGACGCTGAGGTCCATGCCATTGTAGCCGTAGCCTCCGCCGCCGCCGCCGCCGTACCTGCCGGAATGCATGCTGGCGGAGTCCCTGAATTGCTCGCTCACGGCACTGGGATCTCCATAATTATGTAACGGGTAGTCCGGGCCATTTGGATAGCGACCGCAAAATGAGTTTACAAAATAAGAGCTCATTTGTTTTTTTTGTTGATGATGATTTTTTTGTTGTTGTTGGTTGGGATTTTTTTGTTGCTTTTTTTTTTTGATCGGGGGGCTTGATTTGTGGCTCTTTGCTTCGTTTTTTGGTGCGTCTATAGCACCCTAGCACAATTTATGATGAATTATGGAAATGACTGGGACATGTACTTGGTTCCCTCCTACGTAGGCACCCAAATATGGGGTACGGCTTCATATCACGTGCTTTTGTTGTCCAGTCGTAAATCCTGCCTGATGACCTCTAGAGGTAAACTCGTGCACTAAATGGGGGAGTTTGGGTGGATGCTGGAAGGGCTGGGGCGCGCGCGCCGGCGCGCGCACCCGGCCGCCAGCTCGCGACTGTCAGTCGGCCTCGTGCGCCACCCTCTGGAGGAAAGCGGAATCTTCACCTCCGCAACAACCCCCCCCCCCTCCGGCCCAGCCAGGGGCTTACTCGCAAGTCTGGGGTCGAATCGAGGTTACAGCCCATTATAGCAAAATTATGGCATCTCTCACACAGTTCCATTAGTATGGACCAATTTTTAAGGGCTATCGGCTCCAGATCAGAAAACCAGCAAGAATTCAGAAGCATAGGGGAGAAATAATATATTCAACCTTTCCTTTTCAGTAAGATTCCTTTTAATCTTGCACATTCCTTTATTATTTTCTAACATCCCCCATTCTGCTAGAGATTCTTTACAAAGAATAGCTATATAAATAGAGAGAGCCACACACACACACACACACACATATATATATAGGGATTTCTTTTGCGGGAGGAAGGGAAAAGACTAATTATTATTGAAGCCAATTAGAGGAAAGCAATAAACCCCAACATTCTAGCAACAATTACTATGGTGTCCTTTTTTCTCAGCCGCTTGAAAAACCAGTATAAAAGGGGTTGCTGGGGATCGATCGCTGTGTATTTTTAAAGATCAGTGCCGATTTCAAAATTTCCTTCAGCTGAGCTGTTCTCTAAGCCTCTTTTAAACAGCCTGGAACTAAAAGCAAGCAAACCCCAGTATCATTTTATGACACCATGGCATATTCTCTCCCTCCCCCACCCAATTTCACAACAACATATTATATATATAATGGCGATGATCTTTTGAGGGGTAGGTTTTCACTATTTCACTTTTATTAGTATTCAGAGTCATTTCCCAAAAAGTACACTTTTCATAGTATCGAAAAAGACCTTTGCATTTCCACATATACACAGAGGACGCCAAACACACTTAATCGCATATATAAAAACACATTTTCACTGTCACTGTTATTTAAAGCAAACCGTGCTTGCGCCGGATCCTTCTTCCATACATTCTCAATAAAAGCATAGAATAGTAGCTACATTTCGACTTTGCTTCCATCACCATCACAATTTACTGTCGTTGTTTAGAAATTTAACCAAATGTGATGGGGGGGGGTTGGGGAAACAGCCACGATTCAATATTCTGCCTAGTCCTTCAACAGTACTCAGAAATCAAAGTTACCCTCGATAGTCAAGTTGTGTTTGTGAGCGTGCATATACGTGTGTACACACACGCACACGCACACACACTCCTCTAATTAGAACTCTACCCATCTCTGCCTGCCTGGAGATACTTCTCCCTTCACTTTTTGTGCTTTTAATTACAGTATTTTGAGCTTTGTGGGGGTTTTTTTAATGCAGGCTTTTGCTAATTAAAACAAAACAGTACGCAAATATGTGGCCATTTTGAAACATCCATAGCGGTTCATCAACACTTCAAGGCTGTATTTAAAAAACAACAACAGAAAAACGCTTAATCTCATTTTTGAAATTTCCCCTTTCCCTCTTTTTCTTTTTGGTGGAGTAGGATCCTAACTATATATTTCAATCATATGTACAAGGAAACACGCTTTTCCTAATGTGTACTGTAATATTTCGGTGCCATAAAGTCGCCATGGTGGCAACTTTAATCATGGAGTCTTTTTATTTTTTGTTTTGTATTTTTTTAAAAAATCCGAATGAATGGGCTCAGGTCTGAGGTGAAAAGGAGACGAACAATGGCACCAATCTATCCCGAGTTAGCAGCAAAGACATAAATAAGACGCCTGTACATCTCTGGCCGTCCTAGAATATGGAGGTTTCCCTCTGAGCAAGCGACCGCCGCTCCCCCTTTTTTTGCCCACCAATTTCCAGTCTTTCATATTAACACCGATGCTCCACTTCAAAGTTTGATTGGTGTGGGGTTGTTTTTTTTAAAGAATCTTGATACCATCTGAAGCATATCCTAACCTACACTTTGGAGACCTGACTATGTACACCACTCCCTTCCATGTCCATTTATCCTACCGATCCAGAAATTCACAGTTAATTGCAAATATATATAGATATCTATAAATAGGTATATATTTTAATCAAGCCTTTGAAAGTCGTCAGAACCATTACAATACGAATTATATCTATATCTATATATATATATTCCTGGAGGAACATAAGAGGGGAGGGGAAAGGGGCGATGTAAAGAGCAACTAATGAGAGGGTATGGTGGCAACTCCACACCCCCCCCCGCCTCGTTGTAAGCATTGTTTTACTCCCCTGACTTTTCCTCTGTTTCTTCTCCCGGCTGGGTGGAATTGATGAGTTTGCTTTCTTTTTTCCATTTCATCCTCCTGTTTTGAAACCAGATTTTAATCTGCCGCTCAGTGAGGCAGAGAGCGTTCGCTATCTCAATCCGTCGCCTCCTGGTTAAATATCTGTTATAGTGAAATTCCTTCTCTAACTCTAAGGTCTGGTATCTGGTGTAGGTCTGCCTGCCCCGTCTGCCGTGCGTTCCGTATACTGCACCTATGGAAGGAAAGACAAGATGGTCTCAGTTGGAGAGGCCTTCGTGCTTTCTGTTAACAATGGAGGAAAACTGCTTCGAGCTGCGCTGGTGTGTGTGTTTCCCCCCCCTCTCTCCCCCACCCCCAGCCCATATCCTTGCATAGGAAGATATAACGAGATGCGTGGGGAAAGTTCAGTCCCTTCCTCAACGTTTCCCGGGTTAAATATTTCCCAGGGATATCTAGTTGGTAACATAACTTTGGGAAGCGAATGTTCGTATTGACGTCGGGGCTAAAATTCCGCGCTCAACACGCAGAAAATACCCTCATATGGCACACAAACGGGCACATATGCACACGCTGTGACTGACTCTGTGTGGGGTGTGTGACATTTCTATCTCGCTGTGGCGTCGGCAAAAACTCAGGCTGCAATCCTATACCCATCTACCTGGGAGTAAGTCCCATTGAACTCAACAGAACCTACTTATAAGTGAACATGCCTAAGATCACGCCGATAGGGTACCTGGGCAGGATCCGGACAAAGTTAAGCAGCTCCATTGGTTTTCAGAAGCATACTGGAGCAGGCGCACGTCCTTAACTCTGCTCTAATTAAAATACGTGCGACCTGAAAGTGCTTAATTTTGTCTGGACCACGACCTTTCATAATAATTAAAGCAACAGATACCAGTTCCTGAGCTCATTTATTTGCAAGGCCCTTGATTTCAGTAAAGCCTACTTCCAAGCAAGTGCTCTTAGGATGACAGCCTAGAAACGAAGTATAATTACAAAGAAATAAATCCTAATATGCATTCTTAAAGCAACAAGCCCCCACCTCATATTTACTGCAGTGTGGTGCCCCCAAAAGAAACAAACTCACAACGGAGAAGGTAAACTTATGTAGGAAAAACCTGAATAAAAATGCGTCGTGGACTTTAAATTTTGCATGGCTTTTCTCTTTTCCTTTAAGAGGGACAAAGGATGAAATTCTGATCCATTGAAATCAATGGGAATTTGGCCATTGATCAAGTTTCCTCTCTTCCCACCTCCTCCGCCCCCAGTAGATGATTTGTGTGCGTGCACATATTACTGGAAAACGTGCATTCAGTAGCTAATACTTACACACTAATGAGTGGGTGAAGGGAGGGGGAAGAGAGGATCTGTCTTGCAAATATATTGAGCAGTCAATACAGAGGGCATATTCCTCTGCATCAGTCTCTGGCTCTCATGGAAGCGGGCTTCTTTTAATAATGATTATTTCGTACTAGTAGCAGCAGTAACCACCACCCAAGCCTACAACGAGCACCAGATCTTAGTACTTTATACCGAACTGGCTCTCAGGTATGATTGTTTGGGCATTGCAACCTTTATCTGCTGACTCAGACTTTAGGCGACCTTTCCTTTAAAAAAATAAATAAATGCATACTTCTTCAAAGTAGCCCCCCCACCCCACCCCACCCCACCTCACCCCGCCCAGCAAAGTGTCAGGATAGAGAAGACCCTGGAGAGGAATCTCAGTCTACCCATTTGCTTGCAGGTGACACTGGTCTTCATAGATCCAGCTTCCCGCCCCCCCCCCCCGCAAAAAACCCTCTCATATTCCTCCATCCTCCCCCAAAGCCCTTTATCTCTCTCCCCCCTCACCTTCACTTTCACCCTCACTCACCCGCCCGCCCACCCCTTGAGTCTTGCTTGCATCCCTGTGACTTACCAGCGCACGAGTTCATCCTTTGCATCCAAGGATAAACAGGGCTGCTGTACTTCCGGTCGCTTTCTTCCTCGTTTAGGATTTTGGCCGGCCCGCTCTCGGGCTTGTACTGCTGGTCAGAAGCAAAGCAGGGCAGATAGTCCCCAGGGTGGCTGGCCCTTTGCTTGCCACTGCCGGAGGGCGAGGAGGCGCCGCCCAAGTCCTTGTCTGGATAGAAGCAGGAGGCTCCATATTCATAGGATGCCCGGTTGCAGGCGATGACCGTGTTGGTGGACTGTTGATAGAAGCAAGGTGAGGAGTAGGTCTTGTCCGGCAGGCTGCCGGCCCCATAAGAGGCTGGGAAGTGCCTCAGAGCCTCGTACCCAGCTGGGTAGATGGGGATCTGCCCGAGGAACGACTCCTGCCCATTAGGCAGGCTCCCCGGGAAAGTGGGATTCACAAAATAGGAACTCATTGACGCTCCCCAGATCCCGGACCGTGATTTGTTGTGTATTAGTACATCTGGCTATAACTATTAGTAGTCATCGAAGTGGTTTGTTTCTGGATGGCCGAGCGCCAAAAGCGACAGCAGCAAATAGCACCAGCTGATGGCTCGGCGACCAATGAGAGAGCGGCGGAGGGCCCTTCTCCCCTGGGACCCGCCGCCACCGAACCAGCAAAGTTACAAACAACACCCCCCAGCCGCCGTATCTCAGCCGCCGCCGGAGCCCGGCAGATGGATGGCAACTTGGAAACAGCGGTTATCGTCCGCTGTGCCAAAAAGCTGGAGGCGGGGGGACGGCTAGAGAGGAATTGGGTGTGTGTGTGTGTGTTGTTGTATAGATAAATAAATCAAGGTGACTGTAGACACCCAGAGCACAGCCCCGCTGGCATCTGTAAGCAAAAGAGGCACCTCTGCAAAGTTAGGGTGTCTAGACTGAAGGCGTTATGAAGCAGCACCCAGGAAACTCCCCATTGCCCCCTCTCCATTGATTCTCCCGCCAGGACCCCTCAGCCTCCCCCCTCCCCGGAAGATGAAAGCAAGGCAGCCGGTTGGTTGATTTATGTGGTATCTAGGAGTTTTAAAAATATAATAAGAAAATGTCAAACAAGTTCGAAAACGGGGACTTTTGCTCACTGACCGGATTAAAAAGAAACCACCTCAATTAAAAGCTTCCATTATTTTCACATATTCCTAGTCCGGGGTGGGGCGGGGAGAATAAGCTTAGTCAAACAAGGCTTCCCAAAATGTTTCGATTCAGGTAATAATAATAATAATAATATCGAATACAGCTAAGCCTAGTTTTATTTGGTTAGTAAGAAAACACGCGCAGGCAGATAAGTCTCTCTGCAATAATTCTTCTTCTTTGAGCCTCTTGGTGGCTGAGGAAAAGAATCTCGCCTGTTAAGCTTGACCAAAGACAATTTTAATAGTAATTCGGAAAGCAGGAACGAAGTGAGGATGTCTCGACGTGGTTGTTATTGTGTGTTGGCAGTGGGTGTTTTGTTTTTTTGTTTTGTTATTGTTTTTGGCAAAGGAATCCTCTCGAAAGTAGCTGAGGATAGGACATCAGAAGCTTTGAAAAGGCTGAATCATTCCGGCAAGGACAGGCTTATTTTTCTTGTTGACATTTTTTAACTCGTCAAGGAATATATCCGCAGCTTTAGCCCTTGTTTTTGTCTCAGTCTGGCAGGCAGAGGGGAAACCCGTCATGGCGAACTCTGCACAAATGCCCTTTATAGCCAGTACTTTGGGTGGTGGGACTGCGCCTCTTCATAGTTATATTTAACCTGTCTGTTGTAGACTCCCCCAGACATCACCTAGCAAGCAGCACACTAATCCCTCCCCCACAAACGTGGTGGAAATTTTAGGGTAATGAAAAGAAGGGGGTACGCCTAGGCCTAAGGTAGCAAAGGTGGTAATGCTAACATCTGAGAGATCCACGCTTTTAATACATCTGGTTCATTTCTAAGCACGTTTACTCAGAAGTAAGCCCCCCCCCGAGCCCATTAGGACTTTGGTCCCAAGTAAAGTGTCTTTAGGGCAGAGGCCCACAAAATGTTTTCTGTGCCAATTGCCTGGGTAGCGATTTACACTTCCCTCCACAGACTCGGGCTTTTGAATGGGCGCTTTAAAAACTATCCCTCAATTGGCTTGAAAGCCGTGAGCTTTGTCCCAGTTGCAATCTGGTTTGTTTCATTTCCGGAGTCCCATTACGGGATCTATAAAACAGCAGTAAGTTAAAACGTCTCCCCACCGTGTGCATTGTTTGCGCCCCTCATCGGGGTTTCACAGGCAACTCTCGATTACCTCCAATAATGGCGAGTGCTTTCAAAGGACTTCCCCAATCTTTCCGCTAAAAGGTTACCTATAAATGCAATCGATAGTATAGGTGGGAGAGCTCAGAAGCAAAGAAACAGGAAGCTGACCATTCGCCGAGAACAACAAAAATGAGTAAA